>NC_047117.1:93099771-93399771 GCF_902500255.1 Thalassophryne amazonica | reverse complement strand
TAACTTTGTCTTCTGGTCTAACCATAACAATGAACCAGGAACCTTCTGCTTTGGAACCGTGTACACTGAATATGTGTCCAGCAGGCTGCCCGAAATATTCAAATCAAATAAAGTTTAATTATAAACGACATCAAAGACGTGTGGGTGGAGAACACAAATGACACAGAGACATTTAAACCTTACACTGAACCCAGCTGACCTATGACCTTCAGGTGGTGGGCGGAGCTGACGGCGGGCTGGATGTTGGAGTTGTTCTGCACTCGCGCCTCGCACACCAGGTTGCCCTGGTGGGACTTTGTGACCAGGATGGGGAAGTGTCCGACTTGTCCATCCATGGAGGTGTACTCAGCCAGCAGCTGGCTCCAGTCCTCCTGCCTGGACAGTTTGTCTCATTAGTTCGGCGGTTTCACTTTAACGCGGCACTTTAACGTGAGAGAAAACACACTTAAAGAGCTGCAGGAGGACGGACTCGTTGGTCCATGACGTCACCTCACACTGGAAATCTACGACGTCCTTGACCAATGCCACCACGGGGCCACGGAGCCGCGGAGCTCCAACAAACATCAAACCTAAAACCAAAAATCACATTCTGGAGACGGATTAAGATAATAAATAGAACAACGACTTCTGCACAACGACAACGGTTCTGCACAGAACCAGCGGACAACAAATGTCTCACGTCTCCACACACAACTTACTGCCATCCTTTGGACACAAGAGGACGTCTGCAGAGAGGAAAGAGACATTGGGTGAGATTCAGTGGTTCCACGGTGACCCGGTGCGGGTGGTGCAGTGTGACCTCACCCAGAGCGAGCATCAAGACCAGCCACGGCATCCTGGGAGGTCCTTGAGGAGGAGACCAGTGTGTTTGTGGAGCAGTTTGGAGGAGTGACTGTTTGAAACGTGCACTGGCCTGATATTCACTCTGCTGCTCCGCCTTATCACATCCACAACCTTCACTGACTCCGCCCTTTCTGCAGAGTCACATGTTGGACTTGTTTTTTCAGCCTCAACGAGTTTCTGCTTTTTTACACTTAAACTCTTCAGATGGTTTAAAAACTTGCCACAAAAGTGCAACTGCTGAAAAATGAGTCTGTGCACTCCCGTCCACGTCAGGTCAATTTTTAACATAAATTATTAAATGGAGGGAAGTTCAAATGTCGTAAAGTTTGATTTACTTTCCTTTGAGTTGCGTTTTCAAACTACAGACCTGTTTCTTTCCTGATGCAACACGGATTTAAAATTAAAGACCAACAGAATAAAAGAAAGTCATATCTGACTGACTTCTTTGCTAACTTACTGTAGCACAATGCTAGTTTGCTCTAGTGTCATGCTAACGTACAGTAACACTACGCTAACTTACTCTAGCACCATGCTAACTTACTGTAGCACTATGCTAACTTACTCTAGCACCACGCTAACTTACTGTAGCACTATGCTAACTTACTCTAGCACCATGCTAACTTACTGTAGCACTATGCTAACTTACTCTAGCATCATGCTAACTTACTGTAGCACAATGCTAGTTTGCTCTAGTGTCATGCTAACGTACAGTAACACTACGCTAACTTACTCTAGCACCATGCTAACTTACTGTAGCACTATGCTAACTTACTCTAGCACCATGCTAACTTACTGTAGCACTATGCTAACTTACTCTAGCACCATGCTAATGTAGTGTAGCACTATGCTAACTTACTCTAGCACCATGCTAACTTACTCTAGCACCACGCTAACTTACTGTAGCACTATGCTAACTTACTCTAGCAGCATGCTAACTTACAATAGCACTATGCTAACTTACTCTAGCACCATGCTAACACAGTAGTACTATGCTAACTTACTGTAGCACTATGGTACCATGCCGCAACAACATGCTAACTTACAGTAGCACTATGCTAACTTAGTCTAGCACCATGCTAACTTACTGTTGCTCTATGCTAACTTACTCTAGCACCATGCTAACTTACAGTAGTACTATGCTAACTTATTGTAGCACTATGCTAACTTATTCTGGCACCATGCTAACTTACAGTAGCACTATGCTAACTTATTCTGGCACCATGCTAACTTACTGTAGCACTATGCTAACTTATTTTGGCACCATGCTAACTTATAGTAGCACTATGATAACTTACTCTAGCGCAATGCTAGCTTACGGTAACACAATGCTAACTTACAGTAGCACTATGCTAACTTACTCTAGCGACATGCTAACTTACAGTAGCACTATGCTACCACTGTGTTATTCTGTTCTAAAGTCAGGCGAATTCTGAATGATCATATTCTACTTAAAAACTTTGTTTCAAACATTTTTATCACTTATTTTATGCTGCCTATATGTGAAAAGTCATGTTTAATTTTTCTCTTGTTTGCTGATGTTTATTTTGCTGCATTTTCAGATTTTGAGTTTTGTATTTTAATTTTCATTTCAGGAGAGTCACTGAACTCAAACACAGGATGATAAGCTTTAATGGTTTTTACTGCTTTAATAAAAACAACAAAGCAAGCAGTCATTAAAGAACATAATTCATTTGTGTTCAGCTGAACACTGAATTCATAGACTGATTTTGGAGTGTGATATGATGAGGGTGATTTCACAGGGAGATTCATGGTTGATCATAGAGGGTGATTTGATAAGGTGCTCTCAGAGCATGACTTCACAGGATAATTTCACAAGGTGATTTCACAGAGGGATCTCAGGGGCTGATATCACAGGGAGCTTTCATGGGGTGATTTCACAGGGTGATCTCAGAGGGTGATTTGATGAGGTGCTGTCAGAGCAACATTTCACAGGGAAATTTCACGGAATGATCTCAGAGGGTGAATTCACAGGGAGATTACACAGGGTGATCTCAGAGTGTGATTTCCCGGCTGATCTCGAGTGGGATTTCACAGGATGATTTCAGGGGGTGATTTCATGGGGTGCTCTGAGTATGATATCACAGGGTGATCTCAGAGCGTGATTTCCCGGCTGATGTCAGAGCGTGATTTCACAGGATGATTTCAGGGGTGATTTCATGGGGTGCTCTGAGTATGATATCACAGGGTGATCTCAGAGCGTGATTTCCTGGCTGATCTCAGAGCGTGATTTCACAGGATGATTTCAGGGGTGATTTCATGGGGTGCTCTGAGTATGATATCACAGGGTGATCTCAGAGTGTGATTTTCCGGCTGATGTCAGAGCGTGATTTCACAGGATGATTTCAGGGGTGATTTCATGGGGTGCTCTGAGTATGATATCACGGTGATCTCAGAGCATGATGTCACAGGGTGATTTTCACAGAGTGATCTCAGAGCGTGATTTCACAGGGTGATCTCAGAAGGTGATCTGACAGGGTGACCTCAGAGCGTGATTTTAGGGGATGATCTCAGTGCATGGTTTCATGCCGCACCCTCGTTGGCTCTTCTGAGCTTCATGACCTGAAACAGATTCACACAATCAGGATTTTCTCCAGTCGACACAATGTGATCAGAGTCCAGCTGTAACTTCAAAGTAAAATGTACAAATAGACAGGAAGTTTACAGGCAACCACATGGCGGCACAGGACAAAAAGGCGGATACCTGGAGGTCATGCATCCTGCATGCACAGGCCACACCCACTACCAATACGAGAAGCAGAAAGCAGCAGAAAATGATGGCGATGACCTCAGTCTCGGTCGTGACGGCATCTGCAGGAGAGCAAAGTCTGATTTATTACTTCGAGGCAGAAAATGGTCAAAGAAATGATCACGTCATGATTTTTGTTACTTGGTGGTGCTGGAGTGCTCGATGGTGGACGGCGGTCAAGAGGTCGGGTTCTGTCTGATAGAAAGTGAATATTTATGTCAGAGTATTCTACTAGTAGAATCTCTGATTGTACCAAATCACAGACTTTGCTCTGACATTTACATTAGTGTGAATAAAAGTGTAAATGTGTTCGTTGGACGTTGGACAGTGCGCGACCTGGAACCGTGAAGCCACAAATGTGTTTTTAACTTTCATTCAAGTACGGATTTAAACTGTTGATATTTAAATCTTTTTGTAAAAATTATCAATAAGAATGTTCAAGTCAAAAAATAATTTCAGAGTTTTAATCTGAAAAGCTATGCAGTTCAACTTCCTGGTGGTGCATTCAGGGACTGTGGGAAGAATTTGGCATTGTGCTGTAATCACACTGGGATGAGAAACTGAAAAGAAAATATCCAAAATGGGTTAAATGCTTTAAAGTCATTGCCTCAAACAGAGGAGGGCAGAACTCTGAATAATTGTAGATTTCTTTGTTTTTGAAATGATATAACTCAGGAAGAGATTGTGATGAAGTTGTGGGGAAAGCTGATCTTTGGACTGAGCGAGACTTTGGTGATCTGTCTTTAAATTTATGTCATTTCATAGCATTGTTGTTTGATGATGACACAAAGAGCTGATGGAGAAAATCTTTTCCCTCTGTTGGTTGGTGAAGGTAATATCGGTCGGACATCAATATCCTGCCAGATGGAGGCGCTCTTCAAGAGAACCCTCCAGTTACTCAAGCTTGGTAAACTGTTTGTTTGTTTTGTGGTTTGGTTGGTCAGACGGTCGCTCGATTGTTTTTTCTGCAGAGAGGCTCCAGACTTTGCTAACAGGACTGATCCTGAGCCAAATCAGAATATTTTAACTTTATTGTTTTAACATTCTAACGTTCCAATTATTGCAAGAAATGTCCTTATGACATCATCACAGAGAACGGTACAGGTCCTTGTGGAACTCAGAATTCTCACTTTAATCACAGCCTTCCTTATGATGTCACAAAGGTCTTTGGAAGCATGTTTAAACTCCGCCCCTGTAGGTAGCCAGTGGTAACCAGGTGGAGGTCTGCGCTCTTTGAGTGCACTTCCTGTTTACCTTCGCTGGTTAATGATTACGATGGAGCTGAATGATGCTATTCTTTTTCCTTTTTTTTTACTGCAGCATTTGAATGCATCACACAGAAATGTTTCTGGTAAACTCGGGCAGCAGTTATAAAAAACAACAATAATACAATAATAATGCCTGATGGTGTTTGAAGTATCCTGATTTTGAGCTGAGTGATCTGTAGGTGATTGATAACTGAGAGCAGTGAACTTCACGGTGCCCAGGAAACGTAGAAAAACGGTCAAACTGTTGACAGGAATGTGTAGAAGAGACTCAAACATGAACCGGTTTGGTCCTTTCCAGGTTTCACCTGCGACTTGGACTTTGACTGCCGCACTCCTCAGCCATGGGGAGGAGTCATCATAGCTGTTCCTGACCTGGCACCGGTAGTACTCGGGCCGGTGTGGATCCAGCTCTGTGAGGATCAGGGTTCTTCTGCGGCCAGCAAGGGTGTAGTGACTGTGGACAGACTCCATGTGGTGCTCCAGAGCCGGAAGAACAGAATCATTGAAGAGCCATGAGAAGTATGGGAAGGTTCCGGCGCTGACGTGACAGTGGAGTCTGGCCCCGGCCACCTTGGACTCAGCCGTGTAGAGGTATTCCACTTCTACCCTCACTGAGCCGCCCACTGGGACTGGACAAAGACAGAACTGTTCAGGAAAAGACATAAAGGGAACTCGGGTGCCGACAGCAAGCGTTTGTTTCAGTTCGTACCCACTTCCAGAACCACAGGCTCACTCTTCAGCTCCTGCACATCGGTCTTCACGTGACATCTTGCCAGGCCCATGTCCTGCCCAGGTACCATGTCCACTGAGAAGCAGGCATCAAGGGACTCGGCAGCTGAGACAAACCCCACGTGCCTGTTGTCCAGCGTCAGGGAGAAGTTGACCGGAGGACTTCCTGTTGATGACCAGCAGGTTACATTGGCAGAGTAAGTGGATCCCACTTTGGAGATGGAGAAGGAGATCCTGGGTGTGGACACGTAGGCTGAGGACGGGAACACAAATGTCACTGCTCACTTTGCAGCTTGAGAGACAAACGTCAGAAGCTTACTTCAGTTTCTGTTTTGTCCCAGATTTATTTCCACACTCGATGAGATCTTTGACATTTAAAGAGGAGAATCTGAGATTTTGTTTGTTTTTCTGTTCTTCAGACAGACCTGAGAGACAGGAGAAATAATGAGACACGATAAGACCTCATAACCCTATTGTTTGAGGAGGTGATGGTCTAGTGCAGGGGTATGCAACCTGTTCCAGAAAGAGCCATGAGGGTGCAGGTTTTCTTTGCAACCACTGACTCCACCAGGTGATTTCACTGATTAACTGATTCCATCTGCTCAAAGTGATATTAATCAGTAAAATCACCTGGTGGAGTCAGTGGCTGCAAAGAAAACCTGCACCCTCATGGCTCTTTCTGGAACAGGTTGCCTACCCCTGGTCTAGTGGTTAAGTGTTGGGCTTGAGAGGATCCTCGGTTCAAATCCCAGCCTGACCGGAAAATCACTAAGAGCCCTTGGGCAAGGTCTTTAATCCCCTATTGCTCCCGGTGTGTAGTGAGCACCTTTTATGGCAGCACCCTGACATCAGGGTGAATGTGAAGCATTATTGTAAAGCGCTTTGAGCGTCTGATGCAGATGGAAAAGCGCGACATAAATGCATTCCATTTGCCATTTATTATTATGTTTAGGAATCAATTTGTTGTATGGCTGGGGGGGCCTGGCTGCCTTTTGTTTCTGTCTTCTGTGCTGTCTTTTGTTTTTCCTTCCAGGTGGTACGCGTTTAGCAGCTGACCAATGCTGCCCCCTTTCTTGAGCTTTACCTGCCAGTTATTGGACTGTCTGCCTGGTATGTTTGGTGACTGTGTTTTTGACCGTCTGCAGGTTCAATCAATCAATCAATTTTTTTATATAGCGCCAAATCACAACAAACAGTTGCCCCAAGGCGCTTTATATTGTAAGGCAAGGCCATACAATAATTACGTAAAAACCCCAACGGTCAAAACGACCCCCTGTGAGCAAGCACTTGGCTACAGTGGGAAGGAAAAACTCCCTTTTAACAGGAAGAAACCTCCAACAGAACCAGGCTCAGGGAGGGGCAGTCTTCTGCTGGGACTGGTTGGGGCTGAGGGAGAGAACCAGGAAAAAGACATGCTGTGGAGGGGAGCAGAGATCAATCACTAATGATTAAATGCAGAGTGGTGCATACAGAGCAAAAAGAGAAAGAAACACTCACTGCATCATGGGAACCCCCCAGCAGTCTAAGTCTATAGCAGCATAACTAAGGGATGGTTCAGGGTCACCTGATCCAGCCCTAACTATAAGCTTTAGCAAAAAGGAAAGTTTTAAGCCTAATCTTAAAAGTAGAGAGGGTGTCTGTCTCCCTGATCTGAATTGGGAGCTGGTTCCACAGGAGAGGAGCCTGAAAGCTGAAGGCTCTGTCTCCCATTCTACTCTTACAAACCCTAGGAACTACAAGTAAGCCTGCAGTCTGAGAGCGAAGCGCTCTATTGGGGTGATATGGTACTATGAGGTCCCTAAGATAAGATGGGACCTGATTATTCAAAACCTTATAAGTAAGAAGAATAATTTTAAATTCTATTCTAGAATTAACAGGAAGCCAATGAAGAGAGGCCAATATGGGTGAGATATGCTCTCTCCTTCTAGTCCCCGTCAGTACTCTAGCTGCAGCATTTTGAATTAACTGAAGGCTTTTCAGGGAACTTTTAGGACAACCTGATAATAATGAATTACAATAGTCCAGCCTAGAGGAAATAAATGCATGAATTAGTTTTTCAGCATCACTCTGAGACAAGACCTTTCTAATTTTAGAGATATTGCGTAAATGCAAAAAAGCAGTCCTACATATGACATATCCTGATCAAAAATGACTCCAAGATTTCTCACAGTATTACTAGAGGTCAGGGTAATGCCATCCAGAGTAAGGATCTGGTTAGACACCATGTTTCTAACATTTGTGGGGCCAAGTACAATAACTTCAGTTTTATCTGAGTTTAAAAGCAGGAAATTAGAGGTCATCCATGTCTTTATATCTGTAAGACAATCCTGCAGTTTAGCTAATTGGTGTGTGTCCTCTGGCTTCATGGATAGATAAAGCTGGGTATCATCTGCGTAACAATGAAAATTTAAGCAATACCGTCTAATAATACTGCCTAAGGGAAGCATGTATAAAGTGAATAAAATTGGTCCTAGCACAGAACCTTGTGGAACTCCATAATTAACCTTAGTCTGTGAAGAAGATTCCCCATTTACATGAACAAATTGTAATCTATTAGATAAATATGATTCAAACCACCGCAGCGCAGTGCCTTTAATACCTATGGCATGCTCTAATCTCTGTAATAAAATTTTATGCTCAACAGTATCAAAAGCAGCACTGAGGTCTAACAGAACAAGCACAGAGATGAGTCCACTGTCTGAGGCCATAAGAAGATCATTTGTAACCTTCACTAATGCTGTTTCTGTACTATGATGAATTCTAAAACCTGACTGAAACTCTTCAATAGACCATTCCTCTGCAGATGATCAGTTAGCTGTATTACAACTACCCTTTCAAGAATTTTTGAGAGAAAAGGAAGGTTGGAGATTGGCCTATAATTAGCTAAGATAGCTGGGTCAAGTGATGGCTTTTTAAGTAATGGTTTAATTACTGCCACCTTAAAAGCCTGTGGTACATAGCCAACTAATAAAGATAGATTGATCATATTTAAGATTGAAGCATTAAATAATGGTAGGGCTTCCTTGAGCAGCCTGGTAGGAATGGGGTCTAATAAACATGTTGATGGTTTGGATTAAGTAACTAATGAAAATAACTCAGACAGAACAATCTGAGAGAAAGAGTCTAACCAAATACCGGCATCACTGAAAGCAGCCAAAGATAAGGATACGTCTTTGGGATGGTTATGAGTAATTTTTTCTCTAATAGTTAAAATTTTATTAGCAAAAAAAGTCATGAAGTCATTACTAGTTAAAGTTAATGGAATACTCAGCGCAATAGAGCTCTGACTCTTTGTCAGCCTGGCTACAGTGCTGAAAAGAAACCTGGGGTTGTTCTTATTTTCTTCAGTTAGTGATGAGTAGTAAGATGTCCTAGCTTTACGGAGGGCTTTTTTATAGAGCAACCGACTCTTTTTCCAGGCTAAGTGAAGATCTTCTAAATTAGTGAGACGCCATTTCCTCTCCAACTTACGAGTTATCTGCTTTAAGCTACGAGTTTGTGAGTTATACCACGGAGTCAGGCACTTCTGATTTAAAGCTCTCTTTTTCAGAGGAGCTACAGCATCCAAAGTTGTCTTCAATGAGGATGTAAAACTATTGACGAGATACTCTATCTCACTTACAGAGTTTAGGCAGCTACTCTGCACTGTGTTGGTATATGGCATTAGAGAACATAAAGAAGGAATCATATCCTTAAACCTAGTTACAGCGCTTTCTGAAAGACTTCTAGTGTAATGAAACTTATTCCCCACTGCTGGGTAGTCCATCAGAGTAAATGTAAATGTTATTAAGAAATGATCAGACAGAAGGGAGTTTTCAGGGAATACTGTTAAGTCTTCAATTTCCATACCATAAGTCAGAACAAGATCTAAGATATGATTCATCTGGTTCATCTGGTTTTCTATACAGATGATGTTGCCATGTGCACTGCCTTCCCTGTTATGCTTCTACCCTCTGCTTGTGTTCTCGGTTAACCCACCCACCTGTTCCCACGTGGATTGAACCTCTGCGTGGTGTATATACTCTCGACTCCGTCACCCAATGCAGACACAAACTCACAATCTCCAGCATGGGAGGCAGACGCTCTGACCAGAAGTCCAAAACATGTGGACTATGGTGTCTGAGTCCAGAGGATCTTTTGGTGGTGGAAAGTGAGGTTTACTGACTACCATATGCACAGCGCCTCCTGCTGGCGTCTGTCACACAGTCCCTGTTATTGAGCGGACTGCCGTTCCTGTGTTGACTCCTACAGTTCCAGCGGCTGTAAATATCATCAGTGTATTTGACTGTTCTGGTTTTTCCTGGTTGTGCTACAGTTGTTAGAGCAGTGACAGATATTATAGAATGGAGCCAGTACACACTGTCTCAAGTGAACTTCTTCTTCAAACCTTTTTTCTACACTACAGGAAACCTGTGATCTTGTTGTTGTGCATTTGATGGTGTGGTTGTTGATGTTTACCTTTTACTGTCACCTGGACCTCTCCGCTACTGGAAACCCTCGTGAGATCCTTCAGCCAGGATCCAGCCATGCAAGAATATCTCCCAGCATGCTTTGCAGTTGTCTTTTCCAGCACAAGTTTGTTCCCACTCAAGTGGGAGGAGGGGAACATCTCAGATGAAACTTCTTTTCTGTTGAAAAACCAGGTGTAGGTCACATGTGAGCCCTTTGTGATGTCACAGCTCAGGATGAGGCGTGACCCCTCGTATACGACAGGGGGGGAGGGCACAGAGGTCACTCTGGTTCCTGACACAGGAGCTAGAAATCAGCCAATGACAGAAAGAGGACAGATTTGGGAACAGGAAAGAATCCAAAGACCTTTCTTCCTGTTGGACTTTTGTATTTGTGAAATCGGGTGAAAAACATGAAACGAATTCTACCACCTAAAAACCACAATGAGACATATAAGGACAGATTAATACAGTGTCACAGTGAGACAGAGTGGGACAGATTAATACGGTGTCACAGTGAGACAGAGCAGGACAGATTAATGACATGTCACAGTGAGACAGAGCGGGACAGATTCATACGGTGTCACAGTGAGACAGAGCGGGACAGATTAATACGGTGTCACAGTGAGACAGAGCAGAACAGATTAATATGGTGTCACAGTGACACACAGAGCAGGACAGATTAATACAGTGTCACAGTGATACAGAGCAGGACAGATTAATACGGTGTCACAGTGAGACACAGCGGGACAGATTAATACAGTGTCACAGTGAGACAGAGCAGGACAGATTCATACAGTGTCACAGTGAGACAGAGTGGTACAGATTCATACAGTGTCACAGTGAGACAGAGCAGGACAGATTTATACAGTGTCACAGTGAGACAGAGTTGGATAGATTCATACAGTGTCACAGTGAGACAGAGCAGGACAGATTCATACAGTGTCAGAGTGAGACAGAGTGGGACAGATTCGTACAGTGTCACAGTGAGACAGAGTGGGACAGATTCATACAGTGTCACAGTGAGACAGAGTGGGACAGATTCATACAGTGTCACAGTGAGACAGAGCAGGACAGATTCATACAGTGTCACAGTGAGACAGAGCAGGACAGATTCATACAGTGTCAGAGTGAGACAGAGTGGGACAGATTCATACAATGTCACAGTGAGACAGAGTGGGACAGATTCATACAGTGTCACAGTGAGACAGAGCAGGACAGATTCATACAGTGTCAGAGTGAGACAGAGTGGGACAGATTCATACAGTGTCACAGTGAGACAGCGGGACAGTTTAATAAGGTGTCACAATGAGACAGAGTGGGACAGATTAATGAGGTGTCACAGTGGGACAGTTTAAATACAGTGTCACAGTGAGACAGAGTGGGGCAGTACAATAAAGTGTCACAGTGAGACAGAATAGGACAGATTAATATGGTGTCACAGTGAGACAGTGCGGGACAGAGTAATAAGGTGTCACAGTGAGACAGAGCGGGACAGATTAATGAGGTGTCGCAGTGAGACAGAGCAGGACAGATTAATAAGGTGTCACAGTGAGACAAAGAGGGACAGATTAATAAAGTGTGACAGTGAGACAGAGCGGGACAGATTAATAAACACTCACTGGACGCTCCTGGTCTGACACACAGGCTCTGCCCCCTCTGACACTCACTGACTACTTGCAGTTTAATGTGGTTGCTGGTTCCCGTCCGGTCTTTGGTCTTGGCTCTGCAGTAGTACAACCCTTCTGATGTCACAGTGACCTTCAGGAGAAATGACACCGGCTGGTCTCCCTGGAGGGCGCGGCCTCTGGCAATCAGGCGACGACCTTCCCTGATCAGCTCGTAGGTGATTGATAGCGAGGACCCGGGTGCAGCACACTGGAAAGTGACCTTTGACCCCAGGAAGGCCATGTCGGGTCCAGTCAGAACCGGGTGAAGTGACATAGATCCACCTGGACACAGAGAGGAAGCATCAGCTCAGTCAAGGTTTTTATTTTAGTCTCCAGAGACAAACAGCTCAACAAACTCACATTTCTTCAGGATCAATGTTGCCAGAGCTGAAAAAAACAAGAACACGTTTAGGACGATTCTGTATGAAGACACGTCTTCAAAATGTTTCACCGACTCACCCAGAAAAGACAAAAACCACAAAGTCTTCATGAGGTTTTCACGAGGCTTCAGGAGCTCACCGTGTGTGTGTGTGTGTGTGTGTGTGTGTGTGTGTGTGTGTGTGTGTGTGTGTGTGTGTGTGTGTGTGTGTGTGTGTAAAATGGACCGCAACATGTGTTTTGCACAGATAACAACTTCACTTCAACAAGTCAATTCTGACGCACGTAAAGTGGTGCTGTGGTTCGCTGGGTCCTGGATGGAAACCACCAAGGCAGACAACTGGTTCATCCCGACCTGTCTATCTGCAGCCAGGTGAAATGTGGGCGTGTCCTTGGTCAGGTGAAACGTGGGCGTGACCTTGGTCAGGTGAAACGCTGGCGTGTCCTTGGTCAGGTGTAACGTGGATGTGTCCTTGGTCAGGTGAAATGTGGGCGTGTCCTTGGTCAGGTGAAACGCGGGAGTGTCCTTGGCCAGGTATAACGTGGGCGTGTCCTTGGTCAGGTGAAATGCGGGCGTGTCCTTGGTCAGGTGAAACGCGGGCGTGTCCTTGGTCAGGTGAAACGCGGGCGTGACCTTGGTCAGGTGAAAAATGGGCGTGTTCTCGATTAGGTGTAACGCAGGCGTATCCTTGGTCAGGTGAAACGCGGGCGTGTCCTTGGTCAGGTGTAACGCAGGCGTGTCTTTGGTCAGGTGTAACGTGGGCGTGTCCTTGGTCAGGTGTAATGTGGGCGTGTCCTTGGTCAGGTGAAACGTGGGCGTGCCCTTGGTCAGGTGTAACGCAGGCGTGTCCTTGGTCAGGTGTAATGTGGGCATGTCCTTGGTCAGGTGTAACGCGGGCATGTCCTTGATTAGGTGTAACGCAGGTGTATCCTTGGTCAGGTGAAACGCGGGCGTGTCCTTGGTCAGGTGTAACGTGGGCGTGATCTTGATTAGGTGTAACGCAGGCGTATCCTTGGTCAGGTGAAACGCGGGCGTGTCCTTGGTCAGGTGAAACGTGGGCGTGCCCTTGGTCAGGTGTAACGCAGGCGTGTCTTTGGTCAGGTGTAACGTGGGCGTGTCCTTGGTCAGGTGTAACGTGGGCGTGTCCTTGGTCAGGTGTAACGCGGGCGTGTCTTTGGTCAGGTGTAACGTGGGCATGTCCTTGGTCAGGTGTAACGTGGGCGTGTCCTTGGTCAGGTGTAACGCGGGCGTGTCCTTGGTCAGGTGAAACATGGGCGTGTCCTTGGTCAGGTGAAACGTGGGCGTGTCCTTGGCCAGGCGTAACGTGGGCGTGTCCTTGATCAGGTAAAACGTGGACATGTCCTTGGTCAGGTGTAATGTGGGCGTGTCTTTGATCAGGTGAAACGTGGGCATGTCCTTGGTCAGGGGAAATGTGGGCGTGTCCTTGACCTTTTCCAGCCTCTGTGGTCCTTGACCTTGAGTGCCTAAATATATCACACTTGAACTGAATGGTGTGCATGTGGATCTACTTCATGCCCCGCCCCTTACATGCCCACATGCAACCCCAAATGGTCGATGCGGAGAACACCTGCTGAATATTCAGACGTCCACGGGAAGCTTCAATCATGAACTCATCCGGGCTCCTGAGAGGACGAGCAGGAAAGGAGACATTTCAGGGACAGAACTCAAGGTGCTAGTGTGATGTCACAGCAGTGGAATGACAAAAAACAGTTAATGCAGCGAGGGGCAACACTAGGTGGCGTCAGCGAGTCCAGAAGTGGGTTAGAATCGGTCACAGTGCTGCATGTTTCTTCATTTTGAACTCAGCGTCACTTATGAACAGAACTAAAACTTGAACAAAATCGCCATAAGAACCAGCATGAAAGTTTCCAAAGAACAGAACAAGTTATTTTCAGTTTTCCCAGAATCCTTTGTGCTGCTGTCTTTGTTCAGATGAATAACACCGGCCCATTTTTAATATTTAAATTTGCAGAAGCGAAAGGATTTGTTTATTGCTAGCAGACAGGACCTGGTCCAAACCATGCTGTTAATCCACCGCTAATATATTTACATTTCAGCTGCCGAGGGTCTGATCAAGCATTAATCACTGCTTATTGATCTGGCTATTGATCTGGTTTTGATCGGAGCCGGTTTATATGTTTAACAGCTGCTCTGTGAATAATTCCAGCTCAGTGGAATGAATCAGTGGAATGAACGAGTGACTCACTCAGTCACTTTCTGTGGAACGCTGCCGTCACATTTTTTTCACTCTCCAAAAACATTTGTATGTACAGGTCACAGATACAGACATCTTGCCGTCAGGTTTGTTTGTTTAAATCACAAAGTATGTGCTGAAATTCTCATATATGTGTTTTGGCTCTATCGTTGAGTCCGTTGTTGGGTCCGTTGTTGGGTCCATCGTTGGGTCCATCGTTGGATTCGTCGTTGAGACCGTCGTTGGGTCCGTCGTTGGGCCTGTTGTTGAGTCTGTCCTTGGGTCCGTCGTTGAGTCCATCGTTGGGTCCGTCGCTGAGTTTGTCGTTGAGTCCATCATTGGGCCCATCGTTGGGTCCGTCACTGAGTCTGTCGTTGAGTCCGTCGCTGAGTCTGTAGTTGAGTCCGTCATTGGGCCCGTCGTTGGGCTTGTTGTTGGGTTTGTGATCCGTCATCATGAGACTGGTGTGACTGCTCTCTGTGCCGGGTAGAGGAAAGCTTCTCTGCAGGATCCAGTTCCAGCAGTTTGGTTTTACTGACCAGAGTCCAATAATTTTGTCCCAAATGTGGGCGTATGATCAATACTTCCAACAAAATATCCAAATGTTTTGTAGCCAACTGGTAATTTTATATTGGACTCCTCATCCAGTCCGACCAGTTGATAATTAGAGTCCCTTCATTCAGAGAGTGGCGTCAACTCAGAACAAGGCACCGTTTTGGTACCAACTGTGCTGAACAGTTGAATGAACACTTTATGTTTTCAAAATTTTTTAAAAATCATTTAACCATCTACAGCAACACATCCAGGTACAGGTGCTATCAAAAATAAATTTAAAAATAGTTAAGCTATCAAATTTACATAAATTTACAACTTATGATGCTTTTTAATGAATTTAAAGCCTGATTTAGGCTTCTGCAGATGAGGTGTGTGACAGTATTAAAGTTCTCCATCTCTAGAATATACTTTATTCTGGATTAATTTGACCCTCAACAAGCTTTTCTTTCTACAATCATCACCTCCAAATCAAAGGTAAACTGTACAATTTCATCTTTTTCCGTTGTAAATTTACAGACTTTTCTGCCAAATGTATGTGATTCATCATGTCGCCACTCTCTGAATAAAGGGACTCTAATGATGTTGACTCCGCCCAGAGCTCGCCAGGTGCATCCTGATGCCGCCCTGATTTATTCAGGTGTGGCACTCAGTTCCCATGTGGACCAAGCCAGGGATGCATGGAGGTAGTCACTCTGGTGTTACAGAGGACAGTAATGAAGCCTGAAGTTGGTCAGCAGGTATCAGTCATAATATTTTACAGGTGGTGAGTCATTGTTTTAATGAGATGTCCAACATGTGTGTGTGTGTCCTGTCCTTGGGGCTGCCATGTCCTCAGCTGGGTAACAAGGCCGGTGTCCTAAACGTGTCAACTTCAAGGTGTCCAACGTGGTGCGTGATAAAGAGCATATCAGCTGACACGTAACAGTTGTGGCGGAATCATTTATTTGTGTTGACATGTGAGGGCACCGCCCACTGCTGGAATTTATTTGACCATCTTTTGTGTGTTTTTACTGGTGTGTTTTGTAATTCTCAAATTTTAAAGACAGTTGCTAAATCTGTTGATACCAGTTATTGATTTAATGAAGTTATTGTGTCCTGGGTGTCAACAGTACAATATTTTGGCATGTGTTTATTTTGATCACGGATTTCAGTCAGTAAAGTTTATTTATGAAGCCATTTTCACAGACAAGCATCACAAAGAGCTTCACATGACCATCACACTAAAATAAGACATTAAACAAAAACCACCAAAAAATAATAGAACACATAACATTAAAAAATTCAAATGTACCACAAACAAAAGAACACAAATTTGACCAGACAGCTGCCAGAACGAATCACAGATTCATCTAATCTTAGGGCTAAGTGTGGGGTCAGGGTTAATGTTGTTAAAAACATACAGGCATTGCCCACTCAAACCTTCTTTTATACTGCAATAACGAGTAACAAAGATGGTTAGGGGTTCAGGTGGAACCAAACTATTTCATACTATAGACCCACATGCAGGGAGCTGGACACGGAGAAGAGTTCAAAAGGAAAAATGTATTTATTGTAAATACATGAAATGCTGTGATGCCTGCAGTATATAGAGTGGCCTGCCTTCTGGCGGTGTCATAAGGGAGCTGCAGTTTCCTCAGCCAGTCTTGAAGGAATAATGTCAACTAAGGATTCTATGACCGGGGCCAGGTGGAAGGCTCACCTCAGCAAACAGGAACTAAGGAAGAAGACACAGAATGAGTGAAAGGCACTCGTAACGCTGTCCCAAAAACAGTCACAGTTCAACAGAGGCTTAACACAGGTTGCTTCAGGGGTCAGGAATTAAAGTTCTCTTAAGAAATAAAGTTCACTGTTCAGTAATTGGTCATAGTTTATAAGTTGTACCCTAAGGTCAAATGTCAAGTGCTGTGTGTTGTAATGCATTTCCAATTAAGCAGGACTTGATACAGCTGGGTTCTCAATTATTTGATATCAGAGCAGTTCTTAGGGAGAGTTCTTGGCACAGTTCTTTATCATAGCACAGTCACAAAAGGGAACGAGTTAGAACAGGATCTCAATGAGACAGGGGGAACTTAACTGGCGTGTAGTTGAGATGCACTCTACACCGAGAGCCGGGGAGTTCCCAAAGTGACGCAGGTAGTCAGAGCCAGGAGCCAGGTCCGCTTGGGAACCATCCTGGAATTGTCTGGAATACCAGGAAAAGACAGTTCACTCTAATACGGGAATTAGAGGGGGAGGCCAAGTTACCTGAGCATAAGCTGAGGGAAGCTTCGGCATCTTGAGCGCACAGCTGGAAGATGCAGTCAGGGTCATGGGGTTGCAATCAGGTTTGGTCCTCCTGGTATCTGTCTGGATCCTGGAACGAGGCTCTGAAAGCTGGCGAGGCAAAAATGAGGAAAGCAAGGCAAGAAACAACAAGTCTCCGGCAGTTCATGAACAGAAAGTCAGGGTTTAAATAGTCTATCAATAATCAGTCACTCATCTGATCCAGGTGTGAAAACAAAACTGAGGGCGCCATCTGGTGGAGAAACAAACACGTAACACTGGTAAAACGGTAAAAACCAGAGTCCAGGGGAAATCTTGAGAAAAAGTATACATTGATTGAAGAAATGTTGTGGAGTAAAAGTGAAAGTTGCCAGAAATGTAAATAAGGAAGTAAATTACAGATACGTCAAAATTCTACTTAAGTACAGTAACAGTGTTTCTACTTTGCTACATACAACACTGCTTGAGAGTGCACGTTATGATGATCATGTTCAGAACATCTTGTCAGAATTTGACAGGTGCTTTACTGACTTTGCTTCCATTGAGCCTGTTGTCAGTTTTCTCTGTTTTCCATTTGGGGAAAATATAGATGTGGATGGTGTAACATCCACAGTGGCATTGCTCTCGAACCTGGACAGCTGAGCTCAAATCCAGAGCAATACCTGACATGAATGTCCAATTCTGGAATCTAATGCAGAAAGAGCAGCAGCCCAACCTCAGACAAAGTGCACAGAATCTGACTGCACTTTTTGGATCAACATATCTGTGTGAATCTGCCTTTTCACACATGAAAATCATCAAGTCAAAATACAGATCCACCATGACTGATGACCACCCTGCAGCCTGCTTCCGGCTGCACTCAGCTCCTACTGTCTGGACTGTGAGAGACCAGCCGCCTCCTCTCAGTGCCAGAAGTCCCACTAAGGTAGGCAACAACTTCTTCAATTTGAATTAGGTGTTGTATCATTTGGGTTGTTTGTTGTGTTGTTACGGGCCAGTTCGAGGCCTACTTGTGCTTATTCTTTGCACCATGCACATTTACTTAAATAATGTATTATTGTTGTTAAAACTTTATCTTTATGCCAGAAAATTGTTATTATATTGGTGCACAATAAATTGTGGCTACACTCTGGCTTGGTAGCTCTCGATACATTGTCAACTTTAAAAGTAGAACTTGGCTCAAAAAAGGTTGGGCACCCCTGGGTTAGGATTACTGCTATTAAAAAATATGGCTGCACGTGTAAACGCGGTGGCTCTGTGCGCTCACTTTCAGTGCTTTGTTTGATTGTTTATGTACATCCTCATCGTCTTAGCATCTTTCTGTCAAACACCACCACCACGAACACCACTTACAGTCGACACAAACTTTTAAAAATTGGAGCTTTGTGCGAGAGGAGTATTACAGTGGAGTCTTCTCGTTCATATAACATCCCAGTACACATAGGAAGGGACCCCGGCTGTCCGTGGATCACCATCCCAACAAGAAGGAAGCGGAGGCGGCGCAAGGAGCACAAGCAGAAGCAGGGATGCAGGGCCGGCGGGCTAGCCAGGCTACGAAAACAGCCACACAAACCACCACTTCCCAGCCTCTTCCTCATCAGTGTAATACCATATCAATTCACTAACAAAGCCAACAGGACCTCAGAGGATGCTGTGACCTCTGCCCTCCACACCACGCTGACCCACCTGGACCACAAGGGTAACTACACTCGCCTTCGTGGATTATAGTTCAGCATTCAACACCATCCTCCCCCGTTGCCTCGTAAGGAACCTGCTGAACCTCAGTCTACCTCATTCCACATGTCTCTGGATGAAGGACTTTCTGTCCGATGGCTCACAGAGTCAGGATTGGCTCTCACACTCAGCACTGGTTCCCCTCAAGGCTGCGTGCTGAGCCCACTGCTCTTTACCCTCTACACCTCTGACTGCACCCTGTCCACACCAGCAACACCTTCATTAAGTATGTGGATGACACCACAGTGGTTGGCTGTATCATTGGAGAAGATGAGTCCACCTACTGGGAGGAGGTGGAACAGCTGATGGTGTAGAGAAAATAACCTGCTCCTGAACACATCCAAAACCAAGGAGCTAATCATAGACTTCAGGAGAAACCAAAGAGATATTCAGCCTGTTATCATTGGGGGGGCCTGTGTGGAAAGGGTCAGGGACTTGTTTCCTGGGAGTCCACATAGAGGAGAAACTGACCTAGGATAGGAACACCACACACTTGGTAAAGAAGGCACAGCAATGACTCCGCTTTCTGAGAATCTTCAGGAAAACTAACATCAACCAGAGATGTCTGGTGTCTTTTTCCTGCTCTGCCATGGAGAGCATCCTCACATACTGCCTCTGGATGTGGTTTACCAGCTGCACGGAGCCAAACAGGAAAGGGGGACCTTCATGGCTCTGACTGTCTCAGGAGAGCCAACACCATCCTGAAGGACTCATCCCACCCTGGACACTCTCTGTTTGCGCTGCTGCCATCAGGCAGATGGTACAGGACCATTAAAACAAGAACAGACTGAAAAACCGTTTCGACACGACTGCTGTTAGAGCTTTGAATGGAACCAAACAGCCAGGTCACATGACACACTGGAAATGAGGGAAACATTTATTTATGTGCAGTATCCACAGTTCTGTATATAGTTTTCTCTTTTTTATATACAGTTTGTTTTGCAACTACATTCTTATATATATATTTTCATTTTAATTTGTGCTCTGGACACACCTCTTTCATTCTGTTAAAAAAATCTGTATCTGTCAGAGATGGGGTTGTTGGTTCCTTTTCAATTTAGGGTTGGGGTCAGGGTCAGTGTTGTTGGTTCCTCTTTGATTTCTTGCCTGACGTCTGAGGATGCTGGAATGTTTTTGCACCAGGAAACGTTTGTCTGAGCTGCTCTGTGAAGGAACAATGACAGACGTCAGCGTGATCCACTGCTGTTTGTGAGGTCATATGATGACACTAGACTCACCATCACCAGCATGCCTTTCAGGCTCTGGATTGTCCTCTGATTGGACCGCCTCTGTGTCACATATGATGTCAAAATGATGCTGTGGAAACAGAATGACCACAGATCATCTTCAAGTCTTTCTTCCACAGTAGATTGAAGCTGTTGTCTGGTTCCATAGTTACATCTCAGCAAGAAGAAGTGGCAGAGCAAAGGCCTCAGAAGCCATGTAGCGGATGACTGTGTGAGCGGGTCCCGGGAGGCTGTCCACACATGCTCCTGTCACACTGAAGATGGTCTCTCCACTTCCAAAGGGACCACAGGATGAAGATGGGGAGAACCTGAACAGAGCAGCAAAATAAAGCCTACGTTTTCACTTTAACAAAGAGTTAAGAGCACCACGCATTTAGCCCCCTGAGACAGAACCAGATTCAGTCTGTGTGCATAGTAATGCACAAACATTGACCTGGGGGCTGTTGCTTTAACTTTGGCCTGCAAACCATTGAGAGCTGAAGCCATGACAGCAGCCACGGCTTCTTCATAAGGAAGACTATCAAATGGCTTCACCAAAATCCGGTCAACATTCAAATTGTCTGCCATTATGTGCAGCTTGCTACCTAGCTAGCTCGCTAGCTGGGACTGGCGCGAGGCTCGTGTGAAGTTTGTCCGCCTGTGAGCGCTTTGTGACGGTGGAGGAGCTCAGCAGCACCCGCTGCTCGGTAGGAACAGAAACTGAGATAGAAGACAGAAAGAGTGATAGAAGTCAGTCTGCAAACACAAGCAGCTACAAAAAAACACACCAAAAATAGAAGCTCGATTTGTCGCTAGTCATTTTTAACAAAGAAAATGCCGCCAAGAGGATTAAGAGTCTCTGGTTCAACTCGGAACAGAATGAAAATTAAAAAAATGCTGCCACGGATGTTTACACCAAAAGATCGCTGATTCGCTCATTTCGCTGTCAATCAAAAAGGGATTCAGCCTCAGACAGATCATCCAATCATCATGCAGAAGCTGAGTTTCCGGGCCAGCCGAGGCCCGCCCACTGCCCCATAGACCCCCAGACACGCTGAGCGTCCGATGGGCGGGACAAAGCCCAGCATTTATCCAATGACTCGTCTCATTTCGCTGCAGTCTTTGCTTCGCTACTGTTTATATCACTGTGAAGCTGCGGGAATGAGTGAGAGGAAAACCGCTATGGGACGGGAAGGTGGGTGGGTGCCGCTCTGCCGTAACGTAACGAAACCACGAACCTCCCCGTCAGGACAACCCCCCCCACCCCGTTTTTTTTTTTTTTTTTTTTTTCCGCACGGTCGTGCCGCCCCCCCCCCGGTCGGCCCGCCTTCAGGACCGCCCCTGCAGAGGAGACCGGGGTTCCGACACAAACCGGTGTAACAGTATGTCTTACCCCCCTGGACGAGCAGCTTGACAGGGGAAGAATGAACAAAGACATGTTCAGATCATTTTTATCCACTAAATATTACACCAAAGTGGTTTGAAGTTTTAGTAGCATGAAGAATGAGTCAAACTTTCGAGTCCCAACTGGTGTTGAACTACAGGGTAAGTGAGCCCACAATAAGAGAAGATCAAAGGTATTCAAAAGAACCAAGTCCCTGGAACAGATTCTTCTCTACCCTGCAAAAAATCAGTTTACTTCTTATTATACTGACAGTATGATAATAAGCAAACAACACATTTATGTTAGTTTTTGAACACGCAGGATGAAATCAATAGTTTGCTGTAATGAACATTTTACTTATAATTAAAATTTTATCTATTTGCAATCATAACTATATTTTGCTAGTACTAATGTAATCATAAAATATTATTAATTTGGTGTATTACACTACATGTTTTACTGTAATCTGAAGTTTGACATAATTTAGGTGACATTTGACCTCAAGCGAAACCCTGAAGGTCAAGATGAATCACTTATCCCAGGTAATGGGCAAGGCCTATGACTATGTTCATGGCAAATTTGTAGGCAAAATTTTAAAAATTGCGACCAAGAAAGTTGTTTAATTGAATTTAGTGTTTGACCTTGACCTTTGACCTCGAGCTTGATCCTTTTGTGTACTGAAACGTACGTTACTAGGGCTGCATTTTGTGAAGTTGCAAGAGTCGATGTAAACTGTGTGTTGCACAGCGAGTTAAAGGTGAAAAATGCAATGATTATAAACAAACACATATACTGACAAAACAAAGTTTTGGCAAGATATTGGGGGGGGAGATAAACTGTTATACCGGGATTCTGGAAAACCATGTGAGACTTGACACCTTCAAAACTTGAGAAATGGATGGAGTTGAGGAGTTTGGAGTGTTTGGGATGGACACAAGGTGTGAAGCTGTGAAATGTTTTGTCCCGTGATGTCTTACTGTCCGAGGCTGAAGGCCAACGAGGTTCCAGCCAGGACGAGTCCGAGCAGCAGCATGAAGTGAAACAGAACCGAGGAGCTGGAGGCTCGAAACATCCTCTGCTCGGCCACACAGCAGTGCAGAACGGTGAACTAAAGACACAGACAGACACCGAGACGAGTCCCGGTTCCACAGGACAACCGGGGGTACAGACAGAGAATGGAATTTTAAAAACACAGCTTTAGTTACAACAATTAAGTTACGTCACTTCCATCGTGTTTTTTTATGTCCGTGTCCACCAACACGGACTCCGCCAACAGGTGTCAGAAATGGAGGACCAAACACCAATTTTCCACAGAGAGAGAACATCATTTATGCACCATGTGTCTCTGAAGGTGTCCATGTTAACAGTAAGAGCATAAAACTGGAAGTCCACTCTGATCCGGGCTGCCAAGAGTCCCTTCAGCATAAACTCGGGGTCCATTGACCCCTGAGCTAAAACACAGTTCTTCATAGTCTTCCAGTTGGCCAACTTGTCAAGTCCACAAAGCAGGTTAATTAAAACATGCAACTTCCTGGATTATGCACGATATTTTGCACAAAAATAAACAAGTCCATAGTGAACGACAAACCAAGCCCACAAAACCACCTCCCCAACAACCCAAACAGCCCTGACAACCGGTGACACTGTGCAAAAACATGGTGAACAGTTTCACGAAGTGGGCAAAAAGGACAAACCCCATCAACCCCTGGATCCAGGTGCGCCAGATACACATTTGTAGCCAGAAGCCCGTGTACAATCCTCCACTGGAGGTCCCCCGTGCATTTGTCAACCGGGGGTTTATACAGGCTTCACCAGCACCCCACAGGAGACAAGCTGGCACCAAAAAACTCTGACTACCTCGATGCCGCCAACCTTGCCAAAGAGCGTAAATGTGACACTTTGACACAGGTAAAATAGAGAGATTTCTTGCTGATACACTCAAACGCTCCTAAAACAGGTGTCCTGAAAGACAGGAGAGCCCCCTGCTGCCACGCCCCCACAGCAGACGAGACAGTCAGAGGGGAACACGTACTCACATTCATCATCCCACTGGTCAGACAGAGTATGGTTCTCAGCAAACACTCTGTGGGGCCCTGGCAGGGAAGCACAAACCTCCTCCACCACCCTGAGCAGCATCCTGGAGGACCGAACTCCCGCCGACTCCGCCAGCCTCCCAACAGACGTGCGCAGTAGATGGCCCAATGTGGTGCACCCCACCTCCCTTGGGCTGGACCGCAGAGTGGCAAATGACAACCCAGGACAGCTAACAAAGTCACTGAAGAAAAGAGGCTCCTCAAACAGCCACATCCCAGGTGTGCCTATGTTGTTCCTCCACACAGTGAGGACCTGCCATGCCTGGAGCACTGACTGGTAAAAAGAAGAGGTACATGTTCCGACGACGTCCCGGCAGTGTAGGAGGAACAGATGTTTGTCATACACAAGACCTGCCTCCCTCCTCAGCAGGACATGTACTGTATCCTGCCAGCTCAATCCCGAGGTATACAACAGTCTCTACGCAGCCTGCAACCTAAAGGTCGATACCCTAGCAGAAATGTCCACCAGCCCCTGTCTTCCTTCATGAAGCGGCATGTACAACATGGGAGCTCTGATCCAGTGATGGCCTGACCAGGAAAAGTCCACCAGTAACCACTGCAACTGCTCAATAAGGCCCCGTGGTGGAGGGAGGGCAGACAGTCTGTGCCACAGCGCAGGAGTGACCAAGTTATTAGCGACCAGAACCGCCCCCTATAGGACATCTGGGGCAGCAACCATTGCCATTTGGACAGTCTGGCACACACCTTCTCCACCAAGTCCTCCCAGTTCCTCTGACAATACCCGTCTGTCCCCAGAAAAACACCCAGAATTTTCCAACCCCCCAATCCCCACTCCGGAACATGTGGTAGACAGGGAACAGCCCTTCCTGCCACCTCCCCATCAGGACAGCCTCACTCTTCTGCCAGTTTACTCTTGCAGAGGTTCCTGTCTCATAGAGCCGTAAACTGTCTAATAACCCACCAACATCCGCCTGAGTCGTCACAAAAACTGTGATGTCATCTGCATAAGCAGAGCGCACCAGGGATGGAGACAGTGGAATACCCGGCAAAACAAGGCCAGACGGCTTGGCTCTCGCTCCGAGGCCACCGACCAGGGGAGATCTCTCAGAAGGTCAGCTGCACAGGCTCCGTCAAAGTCCACAGCAATGTAGAGAGCGGAGTAGAAGTCCATAGCATGTCTCCACATCTCTGCTGAATCACTCGTCACCTGTCCATCAGGAAGGCGAAGACAGGTCATCTCCTTCTGATGAGAGGTCCTCTTCTCCAGACTGAAGAAGAAGGAACTGGTGCATCCATGTCTCTGATGTTCACAAAGCGAGCCCTCACCATCGCCCCTTTCACCCTCTCTTGTAACAGGGCACCCAGCTCCACCCTCTTCCCCTGCAGCAGACCATGCTGGTCGGGAGCCCCAGCTGTATGTAGGTTGACCTGAATGTCCATAATGTCCTTCTCGAATGTTGCCATGGCTACCTTGACCATAGCTGTAGAATAGGAAGTGTATTGTTGACACAAAACCTGAACCTGAGTTTTGCCGGCCTCTCACCACTGACTCACTGTCCCAAATGTCTGTGGTGATGAGATGATCTGAAAAACCAACTGGCTGAATGAAACTCCCGCGTAATCTGTTCCTGAATGAGTGTGACATATAAATCCGGTCAAGCCGGGCTGCAGACGCTACCCCATCTGAAACCCAAATCCATGTGTCCTGTGGATGTGTGACCCTCCATGTGTTCAATAAATCCACCTCATGTAAACAAAAAACAACAACAACAAAAAAAAAAACAGCCAGTGAGGAAACCAACTGCAAATGTGGCTCCTCAACAACTCGATCCAGTGACATATCTACAGTGCAGTTTAAGTCACCCGGATCCTGTTACTTACAATTACTTGTAATGGGTGCAGTATTTCATCACAAGGAGATATCTAGAAGTTTACCCGTTTTCTTGTTTTGTTCAGTGATGCCATCACTTACTGTCTGTCTGACATTTTTATATTGTTGATGCTTTGTGAGATTTGGGTTGAAACTTTTTGCACCTTCTTGATGTAGACAGTCAGCACCAGTGTGACAGTTCCTATCATCGGCAGCAGAGGGCAGTAGTAGACTCCCACCCATGACACTGTCTGACTGTGTACCAAGTCCAGGACATTAAATGGGATGAGGAAATGCTGTTTCCCCAGCAACCTGGCCACCAGGGATTCTGGGTACCTATTCCACAGCAACCTGCAAACAGAGGAGGCCTCTTTAAGAATTGGATCAAATCCAAGAGCCCACTGAGCTCCAATCTTTCTTCAGATCAACATCACAAAGTCATTTGTTAACTACAGCGACGAGTTAGAAAAAGAGAACCAAACCCACTTCCTGGGGTAGTTGAAGAGGAAGGTGTTGCAGAAACTGGCAAGGAAGTTGAAGATGCAGAGTTTGTACATCTCTCTGCCAAAGCAGTTCTCCCAGCACTGTGGGGGAAACCACGAAACGACCGAGAGATCAAAACCAACATCCGCTCCCAAGACACAAGACTGACATCCGGTGAAGACCCGAAACCTGTTGGCTCACCTGATGCCATTTTGTTTGGAAGAGGAACAGCAGGTAGATTCCCAGTGAGGCCAGTTTCAGGAAGATGCTCCTGAAGAAAAGACAGCGTGAGGATGAGGAGCACAAACAAGTTCTATCATTAGATATTTGGAGGTGTCTCAGAATGTGTTGAGGTTTTCAGGACCCCTCGTAGGTCCACGGGTCTGCCTGCAATCACCATCTGTTCACCTCACCAACGTGGCGTTGACCTGTGTGGTGAAAGAGTAATCCTCAAAAGACGAGATCTTCCGGAAGACATGCGGAAGGAACAGGTTGACCAACATCATGGTGATGGCAGGAAGGTACTGGAGAACCAAACTGACCAACCAGTGGTTCCCGCTCTGAGAAACAGATGTGTCACAGCATCAAACACTGCAGCGAGAGCATGTGCTGATACTCAAAGTCTGTAATTTACACTCCAGAGAGTTGATTTAGCACCATTTTCAATGAGGCTGTATACACTCGGTGCAGAGTGACTTTAATACTGCAAATTTATACCACAACCCAAAACCAGGATGTGACCCAGCGTTGGGGTGGGAACCTTGCGTACCTGCTGAGCTGCTGCCTGTGAGGTTTGTGTGGAGAAGTAGATGAGGCAGAAGGCTCCGCCCAGCAGAGTCAGAATCAGCAGGTTGAGGACGAACCTCACAAGGTGCAGACGCACCCTTTGTGAGAAGGTTCGCTGAGCCTCACGTAAGGAGAAACTCTGCTCCTCCAGGAGCAGCTGAGGAGGAGCAGAAAGAGGAGTCAGGGCCACACTCAGGACAGCCATGTTACCACCAGCAGGTGCAGGTGCCTCATTGCTGAGGACCCAGCCTGGACTAGAGTACCTTGATTAGAGAGAGTGGCGTCAACTCAGAACATGTCGCCATTTTGGTTCCAACTGTGCTGAACTACTGAATGGGAAAAAAAAAAAAGTTAAGCTAGCAAATTTAACTCAGCCATGTGGGGTGTGCAGCCAGTACATTCTGAGTGCCGGTCCCAAGCCCGGATAAATGAGGGTTGCATCAGGAAGGGCATCCGGTGTAAAACAAGCCAACCCAATTATGCAGACTAAGAATCGAATTTCCATACCAGATCGGTCAAGGTCCGTGTTAACGTCTGCCACCGGTGCTGTTGCCCAACAGGGTGCCGGTGGAAATTGGGCTACTGCTGGGCGAAGATGACGACGACGATGAAGAAGAGGAGGAGAACGTTTCCACAAACAGCGGGAGAAGAACACTAGAAGGGTGGAAATGAGAGTGGAGACTTTGAATGTTGGTAGTATGACTGGTAAAAGGAGAGAGCTGGCGAATATGATGGAGAGCAGAAAGGTAGACATAGTGTGTGTGTGTGTGTGTGTGTAAGAGCAGGAGCATCGGCGGTGGGTACAAGTTGTACCATGGTGAAGACAGGAAGAGAAATGGTGTTGGGGTTATTTTTGTCAGGTTTTGGCCCTGGACCTGCACAGAATTTGGTTTTGTCACCCAGTCTCCATCTGTTTCCCTCTCTTTGTCCTTCTGTCCGACCCTGAGTGTTTATTTTCTGTTTCTTATTTAGTCATTCTGTGTTCGGTTTTGAGAATTGTCACACGTCAGCCAATTATTGAGTTCTGTTCTAGTTTAGTCTTTGTCTCATTTTCTGGTTATTCAGTCACTCTGTTTTGAGCACATTAGTCCCTCAGGTTTTTCTGTACACTCCTGCCACATGTCAAGTTCCCATCTAGTTTAGATCCAGCCTTTAATTTTCTGTTTTGTTTCTGCCTTTTTCATTTGTTTCTTTCTCACATTTGTATTCTGGGTATCATTATTTCCTTGTTGTTTCACGTTTGTTGTCACTCACTTTGCTCACTTTTTCACTTGCTCTGACACGCCCACCTGTCACTCAACTGTCTCATCCAGCCATGTCTCCTTCCCTGCACCTGCTTCTCATCACGCCCCGATTAACCTCTGTATTTAAGTTCATGCTTTCATCTGCCTCACTGCTAGTTTGTTGTGCATTCTGCCTCGTTCCAAGCCACCTGTATCCTGTCCTAGTCTGTGTTTTTGCCATTCTGGACCTCTGCTTGTCCTTGACCACGTTTTTGCCTCCTCCGATACACCTGTTTGGCTGTGCTGGAACTCCACTTGTCACTGACCATGCTGCCGCCTCAAGACTGTCTGTCTGTACCGCCGCCTGCCTGCTTGTGACCTTGTGTATCGACCTCAGCCTGTTTTTTTTTTTTTTTTTTTTTTTTTTTTTTTTTTTTTTTTTTTTTTTTGGATAAAGCCTTTTTCTTAACCCACATCTGAGTCATGCATTTGTGTCCATCCGCCCGCTGTGCCTCGCCACCTTAGTCCCTGACAATTTTAAAGGAAGAGTATGTTGAAAGTGTGTTGGAGGTTAAGCGAGTGTCTGACAGGGTGATGAGTGTGAAGTTGGAAATTGAAGGGGTGATGATGAATATCATCAGTGCATATGTCCCACAGGTAGGTTGTGAGATGAAGGAGAAAGATTTCTGGAGTGTGTTAGATGAGGTGGTGGAGAGTGAACCCAAGCATGAAAGAGTGGTGATAGGAGCAGACTTCAATGGGCATGTTGGTGAAGGGAACAGAGGAAGTAATGGGTAGATATGGTATCAAGGATAGGAATGGGGAAGGGCAGATGGTAGTCGAGTTTGCAAAAAGGATGGAAATGGCTGTGGTGAATACCTACTTTAAGAAAAGGGAGGAGCACAGGGTAACATATAAGAGTGGAGGAAGGTGCACACAGGTGGACTACATTCTTTATAGGAGATGCAAGCTAAAAGAAATCAGACACTGTAAGGTGGTGGCAGGAGAGAGTGTCGTTAGACAGCATAAGATGGTTGTTTGTAGGATGACTTTAGAGGTGAAGAAGAGTGAGAGCTCAACAAAGGATCAGATGGTGGAAGCTGAAGGAGGAAGACTGTTGTGTGAAATTCAGTGAGCAGGTGAGAGAAGCACTGGTTGGAAGGGAAGCAATTTTGGACAGTTTGGATGTGGTGAGGGAGACAGCTAGGACAGTACTGGGTATGACATCTGGACAGTGGAAGGAAGACAAGGAGACTTGGTGGTGGAATGAAGAGGTCCAGGAAAGCATAAGGAGAAAGAGGTTGGTGAAAAAGTTTTGGGATAGTCGGAGAGATGAAGAAAGTAGACAGAGTACAAGGAGATGCGACATTAGGAGAAAAGAGAAGTGGCAAAAGTGAAGGAAAAGTCATATTATGAGCTGTACAAGAAGTTGAATAGTAAGGAAGGAGAAAAGGACTTGTACTGGTTGGCCAGACAAAGGGACAGAGCTGGAAAGGATGTGCAGCAGGTCAAAATGCACATGGTAATGTGCTGAGAAGGTCAATCAATCAATTTTATTTATATAGCGCCAAATCACAACAAACAGTTGCCCCAAGGCGCTTTATATTGTAAGGCAAGGCCATACAATAATTACGTAAAAACCCCAACGGTCAAAACGACCCCCTGTGAGCAAGCACTTGGCGACAGTGGGAAGGAAAAACTCCCTTTTAACAGGAAGAAACCTCCAGCAGAACCAGGCTCAGAGAGGGGCAGTCTTCTGCTGGGACTGGTTGGGGCTGAGGGAGAGAACCAGGAAAAAGACATGCTGTGGAGGGGAGCAGAGATCAATCACTAATGATTAAATGCAGAGTGGTGCATACAGAGCAAAAAGAGAAAGAAACAGTGCATCATGGGAACCCCCCAGCAGTCTAAGTCTATAGCAGCATAACTAAGGGATGGTTCAGGGTCACCTGATCCAGCCCTAACTATAAGTTTAGCAAAAAGGAAAGTTTTAAGCCTAATCTTAAAAGTAGAGAGGGTGTCTGAACTACAAGTAAGCCTGCAGTCTGAGAGCGAAGCACCCTATTGGGGTGATATGGTACTATGAGGTCCCTAAGATAAGATGGGACCTGATTATTCAAAACCTTATAAGTAAGAAGAAGAATTTTAAATTCTATTCTAGAATTAACAGGAAACAATTAAGAGAGGCCAATATGGGTGAGATATGCTCTCTCCTTCTAGTCCCCGTCAGTACTCTAGCTGCAGCATTTTGAATTAACTGAAGGCTTTTCAGGGAACGTTTATGACAACCTGATAATAATGAATTACAATAGTCCAGCCTAGAGGAAATAAATGCATGAATTAGTTTTTCAGCATCACTCTGAGACAAGACCTTTCTAATTTTAGAGATATTGCGTAAATGCAAAAAAGCAGTCCTACATATTTGTTTAATATGCGCTTTGAATGACATATCCTGATCAAAAATGACTCCAAGATTTCTCACAGTATTACTAGAGGTCAGGGTAATGCCATCCAGAGTAAGGATCTGGTTAGACACCATGTTTCTAAGATTTGTGGGGCCAAGTACAATAACTTCAGTTTTATCTGAGTTTAAAAGCAGGAAATTAGAGGTCATCCATGTCTTTATGTCTGTAAGACAATCCTGCAGTTTAGCTAATTGGTGTGTGTCCTCTGGCTTCATGGATAGATAAAGCGGGGTATCATCTGCGTAACAATGAAAATTTAAGCAATGCCGTCTAATACTGCCTAAGGGAAGCATGTATAAAGTGAATAAAATTGGTCCTAGCACAGAACCTTGTGGAACTCCATAATTAACCTTAGTCTGTGAAGAAGATTCCCCATTTACATGAACAAATTGTAATCTATTAGATAAATATGATTCAAACCACTGCAGCGCAGTGCCTTTAATACCTATGGCATGCTCTAATCTCTGTAATAAAATTTTATGGTCAACAGTATCAAAAGCAGCACTGAGGTCTAACAGAACAAGCACAGAGATGAGTCCACTGTCTGAGGCCATAAGAAGATCATTTGTAACCTTCACTAATGCTGTTTCTGTACTATGATGAATTCTAAAACCTGACTGAAACTCTTCAAATAGACCATTCCTCTGCAGATGATCAGTTAGCTGTTTTACAACTACCCTTTCAAGAATTTTTGAGAGAAAAGGAAGGTTGGAGATTGGCCTATAATTAGCTAAGATAGCTGGGTCAAGTGATGGCTTTTTAAGTAATGGTTTAATTACTGCCACCTTAAAAGCCTGTGGTACATAGCCAACTAATAAAGATAGATTGATCATATTTAAGATCGAAGCATTAAATAATGGTAGGGCTTCCTTGAGCAGCCTGGTAGGAATGGGGTCTAATAGACATGTTGATGGTTTGGATGAAGTAACTAATGAAAATAACTCAGAACAATCTGAGAGAGTCTAACCAAATACCGACATCACTGAAAGCAGCCAAAGATAACGATACGTCTTTGGGATGGTTATGAGTAATTTTTTCTCTAATAGTTAAAATTTTATTAGCAAAGAAAGTCATGAAGTCATTACAAGTTAAAGGAATACTCGGCTCAATAGAGCTCTGACTCTTTGTCAGCCTGGCTACAGTGCTGAAAAGAAACCTGGGGTTGTTCTTATTTTCTTCAATTAGTGATGAGTAGTAAGATGTCCTAGCTTTACGGAGGGCTTTTTTATAGAGCAACAGACTCTTTTTCCAGGCTAAGCGAAGATCTTCTAAATTAGTGAGACGCCATTTCCTCTCCAACGTACGGGTTATCTGCTTTAAGCTGCGAGTTTGTGAGTTATACCACGGAGTCAGGCACTTCTGATTTAAAGCTCTCTTTTTCAGAGGAGCTACAGCATCCAAAGTTGTCTTCAATGAGGATGTAAAACTATTGACGAGATACTCTGTCTCACTTACAGAGTTTAGGTAGCTACTCTGCACTATGTTGGTAGACATCTAGTGTAATGAAACTTATTCCCGACTGCTGGGTAGTCCATTAAAGTAAATGTAAATGTTATTAAGAAATGATCAGACAGAAGGGAGTTTTCAGGGAATACTGTTAAGTCTTCAATTTCCATACCATAAGTCAGAACAAGATCTAAGATATGATTAAAGTGGTGGGTGGACTCATTTCCATTTTGAGCAAAGCCATTTGAGTCTAATAATAGATTAAATGCAGTGTTGAGGCTGTCATTCTCAGCATCTGTGTGGATGTTAAAATCGCCCACTATAATTATCTTATCTGAGCTAAGCACTAAGTCAGACAAAAGGTCTGAAAATTCAGAGAAACTCACAGTAACGAGCAGGTGGATGATAGATAATAACAAATAAAACTGGTTTTTGGGACTTCCAATTTGGATGGACAAGACTAAGAGTCAAGCTTTCAAATGAATTAAAGCTCGGTCTGGGTTTTTGATTAATTAATAAGCTGGAATAGAAGATTGCTGCTAATCCTCCACCTCGGCCCGTGCTACGAGCATTCTGGCAGTTAGTGTGACTCGGGGGAGTTGACTCATTTAAACTAACATATTCATCCTGCTGTAACCAGGTTTCTGTAAGGCAGAATAAATCAATATGTTGATCAATTATATCATTTACTAACAGGGACTTAGAAGAGAGAGACCTAATGTTTAATAGACCACATTTAACTGTTTTAGTCTGTGGTGCAGTTGAAGGTGCTATATTATTATTTTTTTTTAATTTTTATGCTTAAATAGATTTTTGCTGGTTATTGGTGGTCTGGGAGCAGGCACCGTCTCTACGGGGATGGGGTAATGAGGGGATGGCAGGGGGAGAGAAGCTGCAGAGAGGTGTGTAAGACTACAACTCTGCTTCCTGGTCCCAACCCTGGATAGTCATGGTTTGGAGGATTTAAGAAAATTGAGCAGATTTCTAGAAATGAGAGCTGCTCCATCCAAAGTGGGATGGATGCCGTCTCTCCTAACAAGACCAGGTTTTCCCCAGAAGCTTTGCCAATTATCTATGAAGCCCACCTCATTTTTTGGACACCACTCAGACAGCCAGCAATTCAAGGAGAACATGCAGCTAAACATGTCACTCCCGGTCCGATTGGGGAGGGGCCCAGAGAAAACTACAGAGTCCGACATTGTTCTTGCAAAGTTACACACCGATTCAATGTTAATTTTAGTGACCTCCGATTGGCGTAACCAGGTGTCATTACTGCTGCTATGAAGAGGATGAAGAGAGGAAAGGCAGTTGGTCCAGATGACATTCCTGTGGAGGCATGGCAATGTCTAGGAGAGATGGCGGTAGAGTTTCTAACCAGATTGTTTAATAAAATCTTGGAAAGTGAGAGGATGTCTGAGGAGTGAAGATGAAGTGTGCTGGTTCCTGTTTTCAAGAACAAGGGTGATGGGCAGAGCTGCAGTAACTACACAGGCATAAAGTTGATCAGCCACAGCATGAAGTTATGGGAAAGAGTAGTAGAAGCTAGGCTTAGAAAACAGGTGAAGATCTGTGAGCAGCAATATGGTTTCATGCAGAGCAAGAGCACTACAGATGCAATGTTTGCTCTGAGAATACTGTTGGAGAAGTACAGCGAAGGCCAGAAAGCGTTACACTGTGTGTTTGTGGACATAGAAAAAGCTTATGATAGGGTGCCAAGAGAAGAGCTGTGGTATTGTATGAGGAAGTCTGCAGTGGCAGAGAAGTATGTTAGGGTAGTGCAGGACATGTACAAGAATAGTGTGACAGTGGTGAGATGCGCAGTCGGAATGACAGACTCATTCAAAGTGGAGGTGGGATTACACCAAGGATCAGCTCTGAGTCCTTTCTTGTTTGCAGTGGTGATGGACAGGTTGACGGATGAGATCAGACAGGAGTCCCCATGGACTATGATGTTTGCAGATGACATTGTGATCTGTAGTGAGAGTAGAGAGCAAGTTGAGTCTAGGCTGGAGAGGTGGAGATATGCTTTGGAGAGAAGGGGAATTAGTGCAGTTACAAGTAGAAGAAGTGGTGAAAGTAGATGAGTTTAAATATTTGGGGTCAACTGTTCAAAGTAATGGAGAGTGTGTTAGAGAGGTGAAGAAGAGAGTGCAGACAGGGTGGAGTGGGTGGAGAAAGGTGGCAGGAGTGATTTGTGACCGAAGAATATCAGCAAGAGTGAAGGGGAAAGTTTACAAGACAGTAATGAGACCAGCTATGTCGTACGGCTTAGACGGTGGCACTAACAAAAAGACAGGAGGCAGAGCTGGAGGTGGCAGAGCTGAAGATGTTGAGATTCTCTTTGGGAGTGACAAGAATGGACAAGATTAGGAATGAACATATCAGAGGGACAGTTCAGGTAGTACGGTTTGGAGACAAAGTCAGAGAGGCGAGATGGTTTGGACATATGCAGAAGAGGGACCCAGGGTATATAGGGAGAAGGATGCTGAGGATGGAGCCATCAAGCAGAAGGAGAAGAGGGAGGACAAAGAGGAGGTTTATGGATGTGCTGAGGGAGGACATGCAGGTGGTTGGTGTGACAGAAGAAGATACAGAGGACAGGGTGAGATGGAAACAATTGATCTGCTGTGGCGACCCCTAACAGGAACAGCCGAAAGACAAAGAAGTTAAACTATCAAATTTACGATGATGTATTTAATTAATTTAAAGCCTGGTTTAGGTCAGTTTTACTGGACATGGGACTGTGTTGGGAAAGTGTAGTGACACAAACTCACAACAGGGGGCGTAAATGAGCGGACAATAGATGAGCCAAAACTACAACACTTTACTGTTGTGAAAAATGCACAACGAGAATACAGACAAATGCAGAATTTGGATCACAGTCAAACTATACAAGGTTATGTGTGGGTAGGCTCGAGGATAGAAGACGTCCGTCCCGAGAAGAACCGGATCCCACACGATTTCCACTGCCACCGAACCCGAAGGATACTGGAGCCGCCACGTTCCGAGTCCCCAGGTGATCACCGTCTCCAACTGTCGGATCTGGTACTGCTGGCAGAAAACAGATGTGATGAGTGTGTGACAATACACTCAGTAAACAGTCAGCAAGTCGTTATTCCAGGTGGGAAACAACACCTCCATCTTTAACACAGAATACTGTTAAGCAGAGCCAAAGAGCTACTTAGCGTTTTGGCATGAGGATGAAGAACGTCACTCTGTCACGGAACCACAAAACGCCGCACCCAGCTGACAGCAGCTACAGCAACTCCTGCAAACACTCAGAAAAGGAATCATGCGCGTAACGGCACAGTCAAATGGCTGAGAGTTTACCGTATATGTAGACGATATCTTGGCGACGAGGTGGAGATGTCATCTGGCTTTTGTGTGTGTGTTGAAGACCTGGTGATTGGTGACAGCTGTCGTAGTTGATGAGTGACAGCTGTCACCCCGGCTGTTCCTGTGAGGCGGCAGCGCCCTCTCGTGCCTGAAGCCCGCACTTCAGGCAGGGTGCTCTTTGGTAGTGGGCCAGCAGTACCTCCTCTTCAGCGGCCCACACAACAGACTGAACAATAAATTTATCTCTCAAAGTTTTGATGATGAAGTCGCTTCCATCCCACACGGCTGACTTTATTTTTCCAAATGTTTCTTCTGTTCAGATCTGAAGGGAATCTGTACATCTTGAAGCCCTTGTGTCTATTTGTGCCTCCAAATGCACAACAACCCATCATTTGCATTGAATTAAAAATAAAATGGCTGATTTACATGCAGACAGATTAACAGCCAACGCTATTTTGTAACCAAGATGGCACCACGAGTCACGTGATTTTTTTTTTTTTCCCACTTGTCATGTCACCACTTTCTCTAATAAAGGCACTCTAGCCTGGACCAGGCCAGGTTACGCCCACAGAACGCTTGTCTGATTTTGGCAGAGCCACAACACGTGACCTTTTTTAGTAACTGCACAATCATATGGAGAATGAATTGCATTGTGGGAAATAGCTGTGTGAGAGCAGATGGTCAACCAGCACCTGTGTGAGGACTGAGCACCTTGCTCAGAGGCATGTCGATGCTATAATAATCATGTATGTTGAGCAACACCAGAACAGAACACAGAGGACTGAAGATCAGTGGGAGTGCAGAGGACATTCAGGAGCAGACGGCACGGAGACGCTCCATCAGACACATCGAGCCAGAACAAGAACAAAGACGTCTGTTTGTTGCAGAGTGTCAATTAACGTCATTTAACCTTTAATGTTTGGTGCTGCCTCAAATATTTCCTTTGATTTCTTCTTTTCTTGCTTTATATTTATGATGTCACAAAACTGTGATGAGGGAAAATTTGTTAAATGTGCAATTTTTGTATAAAAAAAAAAAAAAGTCTGAGAAATGTGTGCAGACTTGCCCAGGCAGCTGTTGAGTTATACTGAGCAGAAGCTGTGCGTCCTTCACCTTAAGGTCATTTCTGATGAAGCTGTATTTGAGCCCAGCTGCAGTGGGGTCCTGGATGGTGAAGTCCCAGCCACAGAAGATTCTGAAGCTCACATTCATGCTGTAACGTTTCTCCAGCATCCACGTGTGCTTGTAGCCCACTGTTGTTCTGCCACAAAACACCACAGTTACTTGATTTACAAGGACGAGGAGGAGCTTTGGTCCTCTGGTGGTTACCTGCGGATCACCATGATGAGGCTGAGGAAGAAGACGGTGAAGATTCCACTGAGGTACAGCAGTGGTGAGTTCAAGCACGGCAGGTTCAGGGAGCCACGTGTGAAGAAACCAAAGAAGACCGGAGAACGGTCCAGATAGCCCTGCAGGACGGAAATGGTTAAGACACACTGACATTGACAACACACAGACGAGTCACAAGTCCTTACCGTCCCCAGGAAGAAGTCCAGAACAGAGTCACCATCTCCAAACCTCAACAGGTCTACAAAAAGGAATACGATAATGATTCTGTTTTAGTGAATCTACTGGAATCTGTCTTCGGGCAGACTCACCCCAGCTGTCGCTTCTGCCATGAAGTACTGCAGGTCCCACAATGGACACACAGATGAGGAGACAGTGCAGCAGGTTCACACAAATCAGATATCTCAGCAGAACAAAGTAGGACTTCACACCGACTCCAAACCTACCTGCAGCGCAAAATTACAGGTTTTATTTGTGTATTAAAGTGTTTGCATGAAGAGCACAGCGCATGACGGCACGCACGGAATGTCTTCACTGTGCATGTGCAATGACGCTGTTTGACCTCTTTCTTTGCATGAACCTACATAAAATAAAAGTTTTTACATGCAATGAGATTTTTAATTTTTTTTTTGCATGAACATGTGAAAGTTGTGTGTTGAGAAAAAAATTTGCATGAACATAAAGATTTATAGTACAAAAATTCTTTGCATGATTATATTAAACTTGATGTGCAGTGGAAAAACAGTTTATTTGCATGAGCATGCATAAAATTTTTATATTCATGCAGGGTTGGAGATGATGAGAGAGCAACAGCCCGACTGTGAGTGCACAGAAATCTACGTACATAAATATGATTCCCTACATGTGGCGGTTCTGTCTTACCTTCAATGGAGTGAAGTGTGCGTTGCCACAGTAACAGGTCTGACAAAAAAACCCTCATCTGTTCCCATAATCTTTTTCTGTGGATACTCTCACTCTGACGCCACGACTCCCAGAATCCAAACTTTTTTATTTGCATATTTCTCCTTTTCCTAATTAGCATAAAAAATGTATTAGTACTTTTTCCCTTTTATACAAATTATCATAAAGTGCTTGTAACATGATAATCACACAGTCAAGGCATAAATATCTGGATGTAAAAACTGCCTTAAAAAATATTATTAAAAAAGTATGAATACCTTTAGTAATTTATTATATTATGCATATAGTGAAAATACACCTCAAATCATTAAAAGTTGGGATGATATGGAGCATACAAATCAAATAAATAAAATTTAAAAATCCTGCAGTGATTCTTACATTTATTTCTGTTTCATTTCATTGCAGACTGGATGACCCCAAACTTTTTCATGTTTCATGTTTTGGTTTCATTTTTAAAAATACATCCAAGTCTGTATTTAAGGCCTGAAACATGTCAAAAAAATGTTGGAATACGGCAATTTATGGTTATAATCATCGTCTTTAGGGTTGTTATGCTGTCTTGGTGGCTTCCCTCACTCGCTCCTCACTCCTTCATCCTCACTGTTGACTGCACTGCCTCACACGCTTCACTTTTCTTAAGAATTGGTTTCAATAAACATCTCAGATGTTCTCCTGTGCATCACCTGACCTTACCTGCAGCGTGACACTGTTTCTCACAGTCATCCAGACACTCGTCTGTTCAAACAATCACGTCTGCGTTTCACTAATTTTGTGACTTTTGGTTTTTATTTTCTGTATAATTCATATTAAAGTTGTTACTGGAGGTCTTAAAGCTGACTCCAGTTGTTCAGGGTTGCTCCAGATCCACATTGGGATTTGGAACAGGTTTTATGCCAGCTGCTCTTCCCGATGCAACTCCAGTTCCACACAGACCCTGGTCCTCTCAGCCAGGAACTAACCTGGACCAACTCTGAGACCTGATGGGATCTGGTGCACACAGTAATATTAAAATCAGTGCTAACTACTAAGCCACTGTGTCACCCTTTATTATTGTTATTATTTATTTATGTTCCAATAAAATATGTAATAAAATGGGAGCACTGTTGCCTCACAGCAAGAAGGTCATAGGTTCGATTCCCACCTGTGTTGAGTTTGCGTGTTCTCCCCATGTTTGTGTGTGTTCCCTCCAGCTCTGCTCTGGCTTCCTCCTACATCCAAAAGCATGCAGATTAGGTGGACTGGAACCTTTAGAATGCTCTGTCTCTGAACGTGACTGTCTGTCTGTCTGTGGATGTGTTTGTGTCTGTCTGTCTGTGGATGTGTCTGTCTGTCTGTCTGTCTGTGTCCCTGTGACAGTCTGGTGTCCTTGACCCTGCCCCTCGCCCCTGTGACTCTTCACTAGGATCAGTGGGTACAGAGAATGAATGAGTGAATAAAAATGGGAAAAAATGAAAAGCTGTAAAGTGTTGTTGGGATAAAAAAGTTTGTATTTATTTAATCAGTTTAGTCTCGTTGAGATTGAGACCTCTTTTACAAGGGAGACCTGGACAATTTAAAAGTTCCAGTCCACCGAACCTGCTTGTCTTTAAATGTGGGAGGAAACCCAGACAGACATGGGGAGAACATAAGAGGTCTGTCAATAAAGTATAGGTTCTTTTTATTTTTTTCAAAAACTATATGGATTTCATTCATGTTTTTATGTCAGACATGCTTGAACCCTCGTGCGCATGCGTGAGTTTTTCCACGCCTGTCGGTGACGTCATTCGCCTGTGAGCACTCCTTGTGGGAGGAGTCGTCCAGCCCCTCGTCGGAATTCCTTTGTCTGAGAAGTTGCTGAGAGACTGGCGCTTTGTTTGATCAAAAATTTTTCTAAACCTGTGAGACACATCGAAGTGGACACGGTTCGAAAAATTAAGCTGGTTTTCAGTGAAAATTTTAACGGCTGATGAGAGATTTTGAGGTGATTCTGTCGCTTTAAGGACTTCCCACAGTGCGAGACGTCGCGTAGCGCTCTCAGGCGCCATCGTCAGCCTGTTTCAAGCTGAAAACCTCCATATTTCAGGCTCTATTGATCCAGGACGTCGTGAGAGAACAGAGAAGTTTCAGAAGAAGTCGGTTTCAGCATTTTATCCGGATATTCCACTGTTAAAGGAGATTTTTTTTAATGAAAGACGTGCGGACGGATTGCAGCGTCGGCTCGCAGCCGCTGCGACGCTCCGCCACAGGAAAAACACCTCCGTTGGAAGCCTTAAGGACAAGTTGGAACATGCCCAGCTGTTAAACAATTTCTCAGATACTCACTCCACTGAAAGCCATCAAAAGCCGCCTGGATTTTACAAATGGTTATCAACACGGAGGTGTTTTTCCTGCTGCGTCCCGACGCACGGACCCGTCCGCACGTCTTTCATTAAAAAAAATCTCCTTTAACAGTGGAATATCCGGATAAAATGCTGAAACCGACTTCTTCTGAAACTTCTCTGTTCTCTCACGACGTCCTGGGTCAATAGAGCCTGAAATGTGGAGGTTTTCAGCTTGAAACAGGCTGACGACGGCACCTGAGAGCACTGCGCGACGTCTCGCACTGTGGGAAGTCCTTAAAGTGACAGTATCACCTCAAAATCTCTCATCAGCCGTTAAAATTTTCACTGAAAACCAGCTTCATTTTTCGAACCGTGTCCACTTCGATGTGTCTCACAGGTTTAGAAAAAATTTTGAACAAACAAAGCGCCAGTCTGTCAGCAACTTCTCAGACAAAGGAATTACGACGAGGGGCTGGACGACTCCTCCCACAAGGAGTGCTCACAGGCGAATGACGTCACCGACAGGCGTGGAAAAACTCACGCATGCGCACGAGGGTTCAAGCATGTCTGACGTAAAAACATGAATGAAATCCATATAGTTTAAAAAAAAAAATTAAAAGGACCTATACTTTATTGACAGCCCTCGTACAAACTCCACACAGAATGGCCACAGGTGGGAATCAAATCCATGACCATCTTCCTATGAAGCAACAGTGCTAACCACTAATCCACCATGTCGCAAATAAGAGTTAGAGGGAAAATCTGATTACTGCCATCAAGTATTTGTGCTGGCTGATGGATGAATGAGCTGGACTTCCTTCACCTGACATCCCTCTTGGCTTGAAGGCACATGGCCAGGTTCCTGAGTGGTTCTGAGGACTCCCTGAGGTCTCGGGGTCTCCTGGACAGGTGTGCATGACTGAGGTCATTGTCAGCAGTTGAGATCTGATCCTGTCGGGATGCTTGGATGCTGGGCAGCTGGTCAAAGATCTCGGTCTGATAGTACTCACATGAATCTGAGGATTGACTGGAACATCTGGTCTCATCTGAGAAGGGAAACGCAGGAACAGACATTAAAACCCAACATGCCGTGTTACACCTGATCAATGCCAAGTGATCAGGACCCAGTAAGAGCTGTGTGGAGGTCACACGAGCCAAACACGAGGTCTGGCGGTGGACTTTCGAGTTCACCTTCAGTGGTCAACCATCTGTTCTGTGTTTTAGATGGATGCCATCATTCAGACTGGACCCATGTGACCTGGCCCGGAAATGAACAAGAATTTATCTTCACATGGTGAGAGCAGAGCGTCCACCTACAGACCGTGTGTACGGGCAGGGGTTTGAATCCCCGACCCTTTAGTTGAGTCATACTTGACCCACTGACCTTTAGTCACAAGAATACTTTTTTCTCCATGTGAGGGAAGCTTGACCTGCTGTGCTCTGCATCCCCTGATGATTGACAGGTGCAAAGGTCACGCAGGTCAACTTGTTTATTGGTGACTCTCTCTCACACACACACACACACACAAAATTTATTTTCCCTTTAAATTCTTCTTACCTGGCTGAATTTTCATTTCCATTTTTTCTCCAGATGTTAAAGGACCCGACCTGTTTCTTCCAAAAAGTGACTAAACTTCACGCTCTAACGGCTTTTTAAAAGGTGACTTCCTAATTCTGTATGAAAATATGTTGGTCAGCAGAGCCTTGAGAGGAGCTGATCTGAGGTCAGCGCAGCAGCTGTGGTACTGTTGTTTCAGGTCACACTGCAGCACGTGGAGCTGACCTCAGATCAGCTGAAAGTGACTGATCAGGAAATCATGTGACAGGAAGATTCAGATGACTGTAAATATGACAGAATTTCACAAGAAAACACAAATGTGCACACACGCACACACACGTGTGTGTGTGCGTGTGTGTGTGTGTGTGTGTGTATATATATACACTCAACAAAAATATAAATGCAACACTTTTGGTTTTGCTCCCATTTTGTATGAGATGAACTCAAAGATCTAAATCTTTTTCCACATACAAAATATCACCATTTCTCAAATATTGTTCACAAACCAGTCTAAATCTGTGATAGTGAGCCCTTCTCCTTTGCTGAGATAATCCATCCCACCTCACAGGTGTGCCATACCAAGATGCTGATTAGACACCATGATTAGTGCACAGGTGTGCCTTAGACTGCCCACAATAAAAGGCCACTCTGAAAGGTGCAGTTTTATCACACAGCACAATGCCACAGATGTCGCAAGATTTGAGGGAGCGTACAATTGGCATGCTGACAGCAGGAATGTCAACCAGAGCTGTTGCTCGTGTATTGAATGTTCATGTCTCTACCATAAGCCGTCTACAAAGTCGTTTCAGAGAATTTGGCAGTACATCCAACCAGCCTCACAACCGCAGACCACGTGTAACCACACCAGCCCAGGACCTCCACATCCAGCATGTTCACCTCCAAGATCGTCTGAGACCAGCCACTCGGACAGCTGCTGAAACAATCGGTTTGCATAACCAAAGAATTTCTGCACAAACTGTCAGAAACCGTCTCAGGGAAGCTCATCTGCATGCTCGTCGTCCTCATCGGGGTCTCGACCTGACTCCAGTTTGTCGTCGTAACCGACTTGAGTGGGCAAATGCTCACATTCGCTGGCGTTTGGCACGTTGGAGAGGTGTTCTCTTCACGGATGATGCGAAGGAGATGTGTTGCACTGCATGAGGCAAATGGTGGTCACACCAGATACTGACTGGTATCCCCCCCAATAAAACAAAACTGCACCTTTCAGAGTGGCCTTTTATTGTGGGCAGTCTAAGGCACACCTGTGCACTAATCATGGTGTCTAATCAGCATCTTGATATGGCACACCTGTGAGGTGGGATGGATTATCTCAGCAAAGGAGAAGTGCTCACTATCACAGATTTCGACTGGTTTGTGAACAATATTTGAGGGAAATGGTGATATTGTGTATGTGGAAAAAGTTTTAGATCTTTGAGTTCATCTCATACAAAATGGGAGCAAAACCAAAAGTGTTGCGTTTATATTTTTGTTGAGTATATATATATATATATATATATATACACATACACACACACACGAGGTCTGTTGGAAAAGTATTGGACCTTTTTATTTTTTTCAAAAACCTGATGGATTTGAATCACGTGTGCTTGCATGAGCAAACCTTGAACCTTCGTGTGCATGCATGATTTTTTTCATGCCTGTCGGTTGCGTCATTTGCTTGTAAGCAGCATTTGTGTGAGGATGGGTGGAGTCTCTCGTCATTTTTTTCTTTGCAAGGAAAATGGCGGAACGACTGGAGCAGCGCGACTGCATCAAATTTTGCCACAAACTGGGCAACAGCCAGGTGGAAACCATTCGGATTATTCAGACGGCTTTCGGTGACGATCCTCTGGGCATCACACAGATTAAGGAGCGGTACAACCGGTTTAAAGATGTCCGCACAACAGTGGAGAGCGAGCCGCGCTCCGGTCGGCATCAACACGCTGAAACGACCAGATCATTTCCAAAGTGAACGCTGTGGTGATGTGGGACCATCGTGTGATTATCCGAGAAATTGAGGAAGAGATGGACATCAGCACATTTTCGGCACATTCCACTGTGAAAGAAGATTTTGCCATGAAAAGAGTTGCGGCGAAATTCATCAGCATGAAGCTGATGGCGCAGCAACAGCGCCTCCGTGATGAAGTCTCACAGGACATGTTGTAACATGCCCTGACATGTCCAGCTTGTCCACAAATAGACAAACAAACACAGACACACCCACACACCTACGGACAATTTTTAAAGAGTCCAATCCACCTAACCCGCATGTCTTTGGTTGTGGGAGGAAACCGGAGCACCCGGAGGAAACCCACGCAAACACGGGGAGAACATGCAAACTCCACACAGAAAGGCCACGGGATTTGAACCCACAACCTTCTCGCTGTGAGGCAACAGTGCTAACCACTAAGCCACCGTCCTGCCTGCTGCAATAGTTATGTTTGTTTAAACATCAGAAAGTGTTGCTTTAATTAATGTTCTGTTTTAGTGCTTAAGTTACACAGTAAATGGGATAGCCTGTATAGATGTGACGCCCAAGGTTAATACTGTAAAAGAACTTTAAAAGGGGGAGATGTTATGGAATATGTAAGATACATAATACGTACATAATAATCCCCTGCGTTGTGTCTGTTATGTTATCTGACATCACCACGGTGTACGTAAGGCAGGGGAATGCATGCTGTGATGGTGAACGGTCCAGTAAAAGTTGGCTGACACAACGGAATCCAAGGTGTGGACATTCGTAATTATTAACTTTATTACAGCTGCACCCTCCAAACTAGAAGAGCGGCTCCAGCAGATTCCAGGAACAACATCACAGATCTCTGTGCAGAAGAGTGACAGTCCAAGGAACAGCAAGATACCGTGCCAAACCCTCAAACTCCCAGACCCATCTATATATATATATATATATATATAGATAGATAGATAGATATAGATATACTTCCTTTGGGAAGTTTTACTATACAGTAATTATTATTTAATTATTAAAATGCAAATGTCCACTGCATTCTTTGTACAATTTAACAGTTTTTCCCCAAATATATATTGGTTAATTACACAGAATTACAATAAATTCATTGTCATAAAGAGGAAATATAGCCTCAGTAAATTAAACCTCATTTAATAATAATATGTGTGATTAATTGTGGGCTGAACAATTTAATAATTTAAATGTGCATTATTATTTAAATGTCAAAAGCAGCTACATTTTGCATTCAAGGCAAAAAATCAGCAGTCTGAAACTTTTAAGTTTTTATGAGACTTTATGCCACAACTAAACAAAGAGCCCCTAGTTACTTGTAATAAGCGGACCTGGCAACACAGTGTTTCTGCGGAACAAAGGGACGGAACCACCCGCAGGAACCCTGTGGGTGTGAAACACGGTACTTTTCTGTTATTTAAAGGTGACTGGTTTAAAGGTGACTGTGTTCGTTGATTTTGACGATCCACTCAGAGAGTCTACCAGCTGCTGGTTTGCTGCGCTGCTTTTGTGTTAGTGGTGAAAAGCAGAAGCAGGTGGTCCCCCCCCCCGCAGACAGGATGGTTCGGTCCGCCGTGTGATTGACAGGCGGCACACAGCGGCACTGACGGGTTTGACGGGTTTCTGAAGTGAGCGAATAAAAGTCTCCTAAAGTGTTTTCTTCTGTCTGCAGCTCGACCAAATTGCTCCAGCCGCCGTGTCAGTGAACTTCACGCTCACAGACGGGACTTCAAAGGTGAAAACGAACACTTTAAAAGACTTTGAACGACTTTTTGTTGTGTGGCGGCGCGATTCTGTGAGAAAATACCGAACGATACTGAATTCTTCTTCTTTTGTTAATAATCACTGACATAAAATACCGAATTCTTCTTCTTTTGTTCATAATCACTGACATAAAACATCGAATTTTTCTTTTGTTCATAATCACTGACATAAATTACTGAATTCTTCTTCTTTTGTTCATAATCACTGACATAAAACATCGAATTTTTCTTTTGTTCATAATCACTGACATAAATTACTGAATTCGTCTTCTTTTGTTCATAATCACTGACGTAAAACATCGAATTTTTCTTTTGTTCATAATCACTGACATAAAATATCGAATTCTTCTTCTTTTGTTCATAATCACTGACATAAATTACTGAATTATTCTTCTTTTGTTCATAATCACTGACATAAAACATCAAATTTTTCTTTTGTTCATAATCACTGACATAAATTACCGAATTCGTCTTCTTTCCGGTGTTTCAACTCCCTAAACGCGGCTTCGCACCGATCCGACCAGGTGAAGGGGACTTTGGTGGAGATCAGGGCTGTAAGGGGGCTGACTACCTGACTATAGCCCTTAATGAACCTCCTGTAGAAATTGGCAAACCCTAGGAACTGTTGAAGCTTCCTACGATTCACCGGTTGGGGCCAATCTCTCACCGCAGCTACCTTAGCCGGCTTAGGTGCGATGGAGTTGGAGGAGATAATGAACCCCAAGAAGGACAGAGAGGTGCGATGGAACTCACACGTCTCGGCCTTCACAAACAGCCGGTTCTCCAGTAACCGCTGAAGGACCTGACGGACCTGACGGACATGCCTAACATGAGTCTCAGAGTCCTGGGAGAAGATGAGGATGTTGTCTAGGTAAACGAAGACGAATCGGTGCAGGAAATCCCGCAGAACGTTGTTTACCAAAGCCTGGAACGTCGCAGGGGCATTAGTGAGGCCGAACGGCATGACCAGGTACTCAAAGTGCCCTAAGGGGGTGTTAAATGCCATCTTCCATTCATCTCCCTTCCTTATCCGAACTAGATGGTAGGCATTCCTAAGATCCAATTTTGTGAACATTTTGGCTCCATGCAGGGGCGTGAACACTGAATCCAATAGAGGTAAGGGGTATTGGTTGCGAACCGTAATCTCGTTCAGCCCTCTATAATCAATGCATGGACAGAGACCGCCGTCTTTCTTGCCCACAAAAAAGAAACCTGCACCTAACGGGGATGAAGAGTTTCGGATTAGCCCGGCAGCTAAAGAGTCCCAGATGTAGGTCTCCATTGATTCGCGTTCAGGACGTGAGAGGTTGTACAGCCTGCTGGACGGATACTCAGCACCCGGAATTATATCAATGGCAGAATCATACTGTCAATGAGGGGGCAGGGTGAGTGCCAGATCTTTGCTGAAGACGTCAGCAAGATCATGATACTCAGCCGGCACCTTCGTAAGATTGGGGGGAATTCTGACCTCCTCTTTAACTTCACCACCAGGTGGCACAGAGGATCTTAAACACTCCCGGTGACAGGTTTCGCTCCATTGAGCCACAACCCCAGATGGCCAATCGATCCGGGGATTGTGCTTTACCATCCATGGGAAGCCCAAAATTAACCTGGAGGTAGGTGTTACAAAGAACACAATCTCTTCCCTGTGATTCCCAGAGATGACCAAGGTTAAAGGCCGTGTCTGGTGTGTGATTTCTGGCAGTAGGGTGCCATCTAGTGCCTGCACCCTCAGTGGTGAAGGAACGGCCACCAGAGGGAGCCCTACGGCCTTAGCCCACCTACTATCCAGTAGGTTCCCTTCCGATCCTGTGTCAATCAGTGCTGGAGCGGTAAGGGTTAAATCCCCACAGAGGATTGTGACTGGGAGTCGGGCGCATTTTCGTGGAACGCCCGTGTGGTTAGTATGGCTCACCCTTAGGCCAGTCTTTAAGGGTGAGTGTTGGACTTTAACCGTTTGGGGCAGTTATTCTGCACATGCTCACTCGAGCCGCAGTAAAAACACTGCCCACGGGCCAGCCTCCTTTGTCTTTCATTCACTTTCACTTTAGCCCTGCTCGTGTCCATAGCTTCGTCAGCAGGGGGAGCTGGTGCAACGCGGAGAGCTCTGGCTTTGGAGCGGGGAGAAGACTGTTAGAAAAATTATGTTTGTACCATCACAACACTTATTATCGTTTGTTCAGCATCACATATCTTATGCATGCTTATATCTTTTGCACCATGTAGTACTGCACGTCTCTGCTGGGATTGCAGCCTTGAAGCGAGGTTGTTTGATGGGAAAAGAAGGGAGTATAGACTAGCAATCACAGCAAACCCACAGATTAGACATGTATTAAACCTTGTATCCACCAGCTGCACAGGATGTTTGCTTCCACTCAAGGTGACTGACAGTGTCACTATGCTCACGCCCTGCTTGTATCACACTGTTTGACTGAATAAAATGATGCTGAGCACAGGAAGACAGTCGATGTTGTGAAAGTGTTGGAACACGGACCCACAACAGGGGGCGCAAATGAACGGACAATAGAGGAAGTCAAATAGCACTTTTACTGTTGTGAAATAAGCACAACAAGCACGACAGATCACAATAGAAAATAATAAAGTCAATTCACAAAGGTGTCATGTGGGCAGGCTCGAAGATAGAAGACGTCTGTCCAAAGCAGAACCGGAACCACACGATTTCCTCCGCCACCGAACCCCGGGGATACTGGAGCCGCCAAGTCCCGAACTCCCAGGTGGCCACTGCCTCCGCTTGTCGGATCTGGTACTGCTGGCGAGGAACAAAAACAGTTAGATGTGGGTGCGTTTGCACCCAGCAACACGGATGGTGAAAAAAACCACCTCCACCTCTTGTCAGGAAAATGTGAGTACTTATCCAAAAAAAGGGTTCAGTACAGTCTCCAGCTGCAAGTACTCACCAACCACTGTCAAAACACAAGCAACAAAGTCACTGTCTGAAAGACAACACAACGGCTGAGTTCGTTACCTCCTCGGTAGAACGATATCTCGGCAAAGAGGTGGAGATGACGTCTTGCTGATATACCGATGCAGATCAGATGAGTGGTGACAGCTGTCATAGGTGATGAGTGTCAGCTGTCACCCCGGCTGCTCCTGTGAGGCGGCAGCGCCCTCTGGTGCCTGGAGCCCGCACTCCAGGCAGGGTGCCCTCTGGTGGTGGTGGGCCAGCAGTACCTCCTCTTCAGCGGCCCACACAACAGTCGAAGAGAGTCAGAAAGAGAGTAAGGCGGAGACTTTGTGCTCTGAGACTGCTCTTCCCTTTGCAAAGCTGACAAAACAAGATTTGCTGCATCCCGTGTCCATTCTTTCTTAAGTGTCTAAAGGTGTTTGACCCTGACAAAGACGGCGCTACTTCGGCTCTGGAAGGGAGAGGGATGGCGCGCACCCGACCACGCCCTTCGTCTCGCTCCCGCTTGTATTCCTCTAGCTGATTGTCTAAACAAATAACTAGATCGATAAGCCCGTCTAAATCCCGCGGCTGATCCTTAGCCACCAGATGCTCCTTTAGGGCCGGAGACAGCCCGTTTACAAAGGCGGCGCGGAGTGAGACTGAATTCCAACCGGCCCTCGGTGCCGCAACGCGGAAGTCGATTGCGTAATCAGCTGCACTCCGTCGTCCCTGTCTCATAGACAGCAGCATATTTGAAGCGGACTCGCCTCTGTTGGGATGATCGAACACCTGTCGAAACTCCCTTATGAACCCAGTGTAAGTCGAAAGGAGCCGAGAGTCTTGTTCCCAGAGCGCCGTAGCCCAGGCGCGAGTCTCGCCCCGCAGCAAATTGATCACATAAGCCATTCGGCTGTGCTCTGACGCGTACATCACGGGCTGTTGTGAAAAAACTGTATCAAAAAGTCCACGCATGTTTCAACACAACCCCCGTACGGTTCCAGGGGACTAATGTAAGCTTCGGGTGGAGAGGGGGGAGACCTCTGAACGACCACTGGATTAACTCTGTTTGGCGGCAGATCCACTGGAGGGGGAGTGGCTGCAGCCGTGCCTGACGCGCGCGTGTCTACCAGTGCGGTGAGAGCCTCCATCCACGGCTGAGGTGAGCGTTCTGCTCGGTTAACAAATCCAACCGAGCAGTGAGGTTAGACAGAATGTGCTGCAGCTCACCCAGTGGTCCTCCCGGTGGATCCTGCGCACCTTGCACTTCCATTGATTGTTCATCAGCTGGTGAACGCCCCCCCAGAGTCCATGACGTGGCCGAGTTATCCTGTTGAGAAAATGAATGCACAGACCCACGTTAGGGGCGTAAATAAGGGGTCAATAGGATACCAATAAATCACAATTTATTATGCAAAGGTGCAAACAAGGTTCCAAATATGCAAAGTCCAATTAAGTAATAAATGGTGACACGTGGGCAGGCCCGAGGGTACGAGATGCCTATCCAGAGAAGAGCCAGGACCCACGTAGTTCCACCGCCAGCCGGTCCACAAACCCAGCAACAAGCTGTAAGTATACAAGGTCACAACTGCAAAGAGACTTCAGTAACAATGAATGTGCGTTATGGTGTCAATCCCAGGCTTTTATGGAGTAAAGATGATGATGTGATGACAAACAGCTGATGACAGCCTACAGGTGCCCCTGGTGGTGACAAAAAAGGCCAACAGGCCAGTGCGCCCTCTACAGGGCTAAAAGGTGCCAGCATGGCAGGGCGCCATTTGGTGGTGGGCCAGCAGTACCTCCTCTTCAGCGGCCCACACAACAGCTTGATAACTATCAAAAACTAATAAAAAATTAGAATTATAAAAAATAATCACTCACATAAAATACTGAATACTTCATGTCACGTGACATGGCTGTCCGGTCAGATGGCACGCTGGCACTGTGTCATGCAGCTGGATTTTTATTTTTATCCCTGTTGTGGTGTCGTGGGTACGCTGCTGGCTGGTGAGTCCACCTCCAGCAGGACATGCTGTATATGCCATGATGGGTGTTCCACAGCTGTCCGCTGTTCCACCATGGACATAAGAACTGTCCAGATGTGCACGCTGTGCTGCACAGGGATTGCACTGCACTCCGGCCACCGTTCGAGCCTTCGCCACCTCAGCTGCACCTTGACAGTGCTGGATCGTGGTGTTGGGGGGAGGGGGCAGGAGCACACACGATAGGCTCACATGCCATATGTGTTGTGGGGGGGCATGACATACTCACATGCCATTCATGTTGCTTGGGGGGGGGCATGGCACACTCACATGCCATTCATGTTGCTTGGGGGGAGGAGACATGACACACTCACATGCCATTCGCGTTGCTTGGGGGGAGGAGACATGACACATTCACATGCCATTCGCGTTGCTTGGGGGGAGGAGACATGACACACTCACATGCCATTCGCGTTGCTTGGGGGGAGGAGACATGACACACTCACATGCCATTTGTGTTGCTTGGGGGGAGGAGACATGACACACTCGCATGCCATTCGTGTTGCTTGGGGGGAGGGGACATGACACACTCGCATGCCATTCGTGTTGCTTGGGGGGAGGGGACATGACACACTCGCATGCCATTCGTGTTGCTTGGGGGGAGGGGACATGACACACTCGCACGCCATTCGTGTTGCTTGGGGGGGAGGGGACATGACACACTCGCACGCCATTCGTGTTGCTTGGGGGGAGGGGACATGACACACTCGCACGTCATTCGTGTTGCTTGGGGGGAGGGGACATGACACACTCGCACGCCATTCGTGTTGCTTGGGGGGAGGGGACATGACACTCGCGCACCATTTGTGTTGCTGGGGGGTGGACACAACACAGTGACCTCCATTTGAGCTTTTGTCATCTGGACTGCAGCTTGAAAGTGGTGTCCTGCACACTACATTCGTGCTGGCTGCGCAGATGGCCATGCATTTTCTAAGTGCCGAGCGACTGCTGTTGGAAGTTTGTGGGTGGCACCTCAGTTCTGGCTGAGCGTGGGATCGACTGGCCATTCGGTGCCATTCACCCTCATTTGACTGCTGGTGTGAAGGCTAGCTCGTTCACCACTTTCGGCCAGGGTTCGATGTGGCCGATCATTTCGTGCAGCCCCTCAACCGCGGTCTGAATGGTCCGACCTGCTTATGACATGCTGTACAAATGTTGCCACCGAGGTCAGATGGCAGTACGACCTCATCTTGAGGCTGTTCGATTGGGTTTCCAGCACGAGTGCGACGCAAATAGTTCTACCTAATGTCCCTTTATTGAGAGAGTGGTGTCAACTCAGAGCATGGCACCATTTTTGTTCCAACTGTGCTGAACTATTGACTGGAACTTTAATGTTTTCAACATTTTAAAAAAAATCATTTAACCACATACAACATCCAGATACAGGTGCTATCAAAATAAATATAAAAATAGTTAAGCTTTCAAATTTACATAAATTTGCAATTCATGATAATTTCTTTAATTCATTTAAAGCCTGATTTATGCTTCTGCAGCTCTGTAACTCCGTGTCATACAATGACGTGCGTGACAGTTTTAAAGTTCTCCATAACTGGATTTTGCTTTATTATGGTTTAATTTGACCCTCAACAAGCTTTTCTTTCTACAATCATCACCTCTAAATCAAAGGTAAGCTGAACATTTTCATCTTTTTCAACTCTGTACCATAAATTTGCGGACTTTTCTGATCCATTTGTAATCAGCATGCTCACTGTAAAAACTATTAAAATATGAGAGGAAAGAGTGAAAGCAGAAAATGGTCAAAGACTGCTCGGAGTTTTTAATGAAAATACATTGTGATCGGACAGGACATTTTATCCACTGTGAGCAAAAAATCCGCTGTACAAAATCTGTTATATGTTTATTACATGGAAAACAATACAAAAACTTTGGGACTTTATTGTCTGGTGACTGTGAACATCTGGTTTATACGATGACGGTTTAGGTGAGTTTTACTGGACATGGGACTGAACAATAAATTTACCTCTCAAAGCTTTGATGATGAAGTCACTTCCATCCCACATGGCTGACTTTATTTTCCCAAATGTTTCTTCCGTTCAGATCTGAAGGGAATCTGTGCATCTTGAAGCCCTTGTTGTGTCTATTTGTGCCTCCAAATGTACAACAACCCGGCATTTTCAGCAAATAAATAAAATAGCTGGATTTACATGCAGACAGATTAACAGCCAATGCTATTTTGGAACCAAGATGGAACCACGAGTCACGTGACTGTTTTTTTTTTTTCCAACTTGTCATGTCACTACTCTCTGTATCAAGGGACTTGAGTTGTGCTGACTGCTGACAGCATTTGAGGCGACTCCGATTTTTCACGACTGCCATTCGGCCTCATTCATGATGTGTGTGAAGGGGCCTTAAAGTTAGTGAAATCTTACCCACATGGGGTGTGTAGCCATTCTGAGTGCCAGTGCCAAGCCTGGATAAATGAGTAGGGTTGCGTCAGGAAGGGCATCCGGCATAAAACAAGCCAATCCAACCATGCAGAACACAAATCAAATTTCCATACCGGATCAGTCGAGGCCCGGGTTAACAGCAGCCACCCCCGGTGCTGTTGTCCAACAGAATGCTGGCAGAAATTGGGCTACTGCTGGGCAAAGAAGAAGAAGAAGAGAATGTGTATGGATGTGCTGAGGGAGGACATGCAGGTGGTTGGTGAAACAGAGGAAGCTACAGAGGACAGGCTGAGATGGAAACGACTGATCTGCTGTGGCGCCCCCTAATGGGGGCAGCTGAAAAAGAAGAAGTAGTGTTTGTTGCTGTGCTGTAGCCTGGAGCTGCATGCAGGTTTGTTTGTTTGTTTATGTATGTCCAGGTGTTGGCAGAGTTTCTGTCTGTTGGTGGGTTTTATTTGTGAAATCACTCACACGAGTGTCTGAATTTAATTGCCACTGATCCTTTGATTACTGACTTGTGTTGTTGTTGTTGTTTTGGCTGTGATGGCAGTTTAGCCGCTCACTTCCTGTACTGTCTTGACAAAACCATCAGTGTGTCTCAGGTTGTGAACACTGACATCATCACAGCGTGATGCGGATCTGAATTTAAAGCCACATAATCAGTGTATTTTTTTGAAGTGTCATATTCTGAGGGCTCAGATTTAACTGAGTTTAAACAGAGATATAAAAAGTTTCACATGGAAAAAATAATGTGAATTAAAAAAACTTTAACGGGACAGCAGACGGTTAAAAATGCTGCTGAGTGAAATAATTCTTCCATTTATTCACTTGAACTGTGAAAGAGAAAATAGAGTGACTGTAGTTTAACATCACTTTCATCATCATTGACTGTTAACAACTTTCAGCTGTGAAATTAAATTAAATTGAAAACAGACTGAGCCTGACGTTTAGTTAAATTGATGGGAGTCTGATTTGATTTTTGTCTTTCTTGAGATTTATCACTGCACTTTGAACTCTGGCCTTTGATCTGATTTGTTGTTTTAAATTCAGAGTGGAGGTGTTTTGTCCCTCCTTTGCCTCCGTAGGCCTCGAGCTGTCAGCGCCATAATTGCTTCACTTCCACCCTGTAACATTGGAATGTGTTGAGGACAAGCAGTTACATGAGAATTCCTACAGAAACCAGCTGACATACCTTTACCTGTGGCGCTCCCATTGCCCCGCCCTCTCCTCTCTTACTCCGCCCCCTCAGGTTGGAAGATAAGCGCCGTGCTGTGAGTGGAAGGCAGGTCTGAGCAGGCGAGGCTGTGATGTCACCGTGACTGGTTGAAGAGTCTGACGGCTGAACGGATTGAAACTGTCGCAGCAGGAGAAGAATGGCTCGAGTGGTGAACTTTGACCTCAGCCCCTCCCAGATAGAAGCTGGAGTGGAGTAAGTTTCATTGTTTTTGTTTCAAGTCTTTTTGAAGCATTAAAGGAGACAGCAGGTTCTAAAACTCTCCTGCCTGGAGTTTGTCATTTTACTGCATCATGTGACCGACGGCAAAGACAGGGAAAAAAGTTATGAATGTTTGTTTGGTTTTCTTCTGCCGCCGTCAGTGAGAAGATCAAAGTCAAAAGAAACTAAAACACTTTGTGCAGTTGTGTGTGACTAAAGCCCCCATCACACTTAGCAAGAATGTGCAGGAACCAGCAAGACACAGCAAATATTGCCATAATCCGACGCAGTTGGGAGGAAAAGAGGCGTGGTCAGCAGTGTCAGACTGCACCCGGAGTACCTTGTCCACACCTGCACGATGGCATCCAAAGCGCATGTAGACAAAGGGCAGGTGATGGTTAAGTGTTGGACTTGAGACCAGAAGATCCTCGGTTCAAATCCCAGCCTGACCGGAAAATCACTAAGGGCCCTTGGGCAAAGTCTTCAATCCCCTAGTTGCTCCCGGTGTGTAGTGAGCACCTTGTATGGCAGCAGCCTGACATCAGGGTGAATGTGAGGCATTATTGTAAAGCGCTTTGAGCGTCTGATGCAGATGGAAAAGCGCTATATAAATGCAGTCCATTTACCATTTACAAAAGGGAGATGACACAGACTGCTGTCAGACGTAGCCTTTCCAGCAAACTTTAATTTCTTTTTTTGTGTGTTTTGGCTCACTTCAGCAGCACAACCCAACTCTGGACACTGCGATGGTTGAATTATCCCATGCAATTTATTTTTTTCTCCTGGGGACGCTGTTGGAGGTGAGATTCATGTTTATTAATGTCGTCACGGCCTGGCACAACAGTTCCATGTCATATCTCCTACAGAGTTAGAAGGTCATCATATATTTCAGCGGTGAGATCCGTCCAGCTCCGAGCCTGATGCGTGCAATGACGCGTTACTGCGCACCACGGAGAGGCGCAGCTGCCTGTGTTATGTACAGATATGATAGAGACAATATTCACATTATTTACGTCCCCCATGGGAAGGAATGGACAAATATCTGTACTGTAAGGTCTGTTGTGTGGATATAGCAGCCTGTTCAGATTTGCACTAGCGCACAGTGTTTTTGATTTAATAGCCGCTGTTCACATTCACTGTATATGATAATAATTCCTAATTATTAACATGATGAAGCGTGCCATTTTGCGTGATTCTGGCTATGTGTGACGGGGGTATAAGAATGAAGAGGTCAGAGGTCAGTGTTCCCACAGGGAGTGTAAATGAAAGTCCCAGATCCAGTCTGAGTCCTTCCTGTCTCAAGGGTTGTCTTTATGTCCCTCTGTCAGGAGCCCAGCGGACGAGGACGGTGTTCATGACTCCTTCAGTCAGCTGATTGCGGAGCAGAGCCGGAATGGCGGCCTGCCTGATGCCTTTGAGCTGCATCTGCTGCCCGAGCTGGAAGAAGACGGTAATCTGGGTTTGAGACTCTGTATGTGTCTGAATGTGTGACTGTCACTTTGTCTAACATTTGACTGATGTTTGAGTGTCTCAAACCAGTGGCCTCAGGGCTGCATGAGGCCCGCCGGCTGTGATTTTACGGCCAAGAGCGTACCCACATCTAAATATAACAGACGTGATTGTTTTCTTTCTGCAGCGGTCAAGGCTCTCATGTCTTTAAGCTTCAGACACAATCTGCTCCCACGCTGACCCTGTAATTACACCCACCGACCACCAGAGGGCGCAGGGATTTTTGACCTTTGTCCGGTTGGACACACCAATGTTTGTTTGTTTTTCAGGCGGTGCATCGTACCTGCCCAGCCCTGGACGTGGGAATAGAGGGAGGAGGCGGGAAGAAAGAGAGGAGGACTGGGACGACTGCAGCAGACAGACGGACACCCTACTGGGTGAGCGCTGGTCCTCTGACACCCTGAAGGTCCTGTCCTCGATGCCCAGCCGCACTATCGGTAAGTCCAACCACTGCGCGCACACACACACACACACACACACACACACTGTTCCACTGCTGGTCACATGATCACCTGCAGGCATCAAAAGTAGCTTTTCTGAAACGTTCATAATAATATTAAGCAGCCTTTAATGACAGGGCTGTAAAAATGAAAATGTTAATATTTTCAGCGTGAACAAGTTTATTTAACTTGTTCAAACACACTTCCTGATGCATAGATTTTATTTTATTTTTTCAGTTGTGTGTGTGAGAATTGCTGAACTTTCCTCAGTCAGTGACTGTGTGTCAGAGCGCACGCCGCACTTTCTACAGAGTCCATGTTTTTACTATCAGTCTCAGAATACATCGATACCATCATTTGTACATACGGACATAAAGTACAGTGACACAGTGTACGACAAGAGGTTCGACACAGTGTACGACATGAGGTTCGACACAGTGTACGACATGAGGTTTGACACAGTGTACGACAAGAGGTTCGACAGTGTACGACAAGAGGTTCGACAGTGTACGACATGAGGTTCGACACAGTGTACGACAAGAGGTTCGACACAGTACGACAAGAGGTTCGACACAGAGTACGACAAGAGGTTCGACACAGAGTACGACAAGAGGTTCGACACAGTGTATGACAAGAGGTTCGACAGTGTACGACAAGAGGTTCGACAGTGTACGACATGAGGTTCGACACAGTGTACGACAAGAGGTTCGACACAGTACGACAAGAGGTTCGACACAGAGTACGACAAGAGGTTCGACACAGAGTACGACAAGAGGTTCGACACAGTGTATGACAAGAGGTTCGACACACTGTACGACAAGAGGTTCGACACAGTGTACGACAAGAGGTTCGACACAGTACGACATGAGGTTCGAGACACAGTACGACATGAGGTTCGAGACAGAGTACGACATGAGGTTCGACACAGAGTACGACATGAGGTTCGACACAGTGTACTACAAGAGGTTTGACACAGTGTACGACATGAGGTTCGACACTGAGTACGACAAGAGGTTTGACACAGTGTACTACAAGAGGTTCGACACAGTGTACGACATGAGGTTCGACACTGAGTACTACAAGAGGTTCGACACAGTGTACGACATGAGGTTCGACACAGAGTACGACAACAGGTTCGACACAGTGTACGACATGAGGTTCGACACAGAGTTCAGTGGTGATCATGATTTGACTGCCAGTGGGCATTGGTAAATAATAATGATTAGGACTGCAGCTATCAAATATTTTTGGAATTATAGATTACATTATAGATTAACTGGTCAACAAAAAAAAGTTTTTTTCTTGCATGGACTTTGAGAAGTGATTTAGGGTAATTTTGTCCCCAAAATTACCCTAAATGACCCTGAATCCCAATCTGAGCTCAGATGTCCTGTGTCACATCACTTTTTTTGCAGTCTGTATGCTCCCTATTGATGGATGCCTCAACCGTCGCTCATTCCCTCACAAGTTTGATGTCACTAACTGCACAAAAGCAGCTTCACAAGCACAGTTTTTAAACCAGGTTCATGAAATGAGAACAAAGAGCTGTAATATTGTTTATGGCGCTGAAGCGGTGTGCCAGACTGCAGCTTTTGCTTAGGTGCTTGACAAGAAATATGTTTTCATATCTCAAAAACATGATGTGATTTCGCAAAAAATAACACCAGCTTCAGATTCAGCGCCCCCAAATGAACCAAAATCTGTTGAAAAACTCCATGCAAGAAAAATTGTGTTGACGAATGTAATTGATTACATTATTATAGATTATTTGATCGATTAATGGAATAATTGGATAAAAAAGTACTTTTGTGCTTTTGAATATCAATATTGCCAAGGCCCTCCCTGATCAGTGGAACGATGGCACTGCACCATCATGTGGATTTTCAAATTTAGGGTGTTCCCTCTTTGTTTTTTAGGGTAATTATTTATTTATTTCAGTGTTTCAGAGCTTTCCCGGATGTAAGTGCCAGTGGTCAGTGAAATCCTTAGTCAGCTGACAGGCCGCGTGTGCACGTGAATACAGCCTGTGAAAAACTGTGCTGTGGAGTTCAGCTTTTCCACAAAAGCCGCATTGATAAATCACTTCACCCTGTTGATGAAAATCTTTAATAAATAATAAATGCTTTCACATCATCTGTGAGGTGGAGAGCAGCCAGTGAACCAAAACAATAATAATAATAATAGAGTAGACATTTATTTACTTGTTTATCCATTCATTTACAGTAGTGTTCAGAATAATAGTAGTGCTATGTGACTAAAAAGATTAATCCAGGTTTTGAGTATATTTCTTATTGTTACATGGGAAACAAGGTACCAGTAGATTCAGTAGATTTTCACAAATCCAACAAGACCAAGCATTCATGATATGCACACTCTTAAGGCTATGAAATTGGGCTATTAGTAAAAAAAAAGTAGAAAATGGGGTGTTCACAATAATAGTAGTGTGGCATTCAGTCAGTGAGTTTGTCAGTTTTGTGGAACAAACAGGTGTGAATCAGGTGTCCCCTATTTAAGGATGAAGCCAGCACCTGTTGAACATGCTTTTCTCTTTGAAAGCCTGAGGAAAATGGGATGTTCAAGATATTGTTCAGAAGAACAGCATAGTTTGATTAAAAAGTTGATTGGAGAGGGGAAAACCTATACGCAGGTGCAGAAAATTATAGGCTTTTCATCTCCAATGATCTCCAATGCTTTAAAATGGACAAAAAAAAAACAGACGCGTGGAAGAAAACAGAAATCAACCATCAAAATGGATAGAATAATAACCAGAATGGCAAAGGCTCACCCATTGATCAGCTCCAGGATGATAAAGACAGTCTGGAGTTACCTGTAAGTGCTGTGACAGTTAGAAGACGCCTGTGTGAAGCTAATTTATTTGCAAGAATCCCCCGCAAAGTCCCTCTGTTAAATAAAAGACGTGCAGAAGAGGTTACAATTTGCCAAAGAGCACATCAACTGGCCTAAAGAGAAATGGAGGAATATTTTGTGGACTGATGAGAGTAAAATTGTTCTTTTTGGGTCCAAGGGCTGCAGACAGTTTGTGAGACGACCCCCAAACTCTGAATTCAAGCCACAGTTCACAGTGAAGACAGTGAAGCATGGTGGTGCAAGCATCATGATATGGGCTTGTTTCTCCTACTATGGTGTTGGGCCTATATATCACATACCAGGTATCATGGATCAGTTTGGATATGTCAAAATACTTGAAGAGGTCATGTTGCCTTATGCTGAAGAGGACATGCCCTTGAAATGGGCGTTTCAACAAGACAATGACCCCAAGCACACTAGTAAACCAGCAAAATCTTGGTTCCAAACCAACAAAATTAAAGCCTTGCAGATGTGAAGAAATCATGAACTGTGGTTATGCAACTAAATACTAGTTTAGTGATTCACAGGATTGATTAAAAAAAGCAGTTTGAACATAATAGTTTTGAGTTTGTAGCATCAACAGCAGATGCTACTATTATTCTGAACACTACTGTACTTTTCACTGTTTAAAGGGCAGAATTTTAGAAATTTTAATATGAAAAACAGGAATTTTTGTTTTGTTTTCTTCATGTCCTAAAAAAAAAACACGTAAAAGCTCAAGGGGGCGCTAATGTTTTCACAGCACTGGTGAAAATTTTGTTCCAATCCAACAAAATTAATGCCTCGCAGATGTGAAGAAATCATGAAAAACTGTGGTTATACAACTAAATACTAGTTTAGTGATTCACAGGATTGCTAAAAAAAACAGTTTGAACATAATAGTTTTGAGTTTGTAGAGTCAACAGCAGATGCTACTATTATTGTGAACACCCCCTTTTCTACTTTTTTTTTACTAATAGCCCAGTTTCATAGTCTTAAGAGTGTGCATATCATGAATGCTTGGTCTTGTTGGATTTGTGAGAATCTACTGAATCTACTGGTACCTTGTTTCCCATGTAACAATAAGAAATATACTCAAAACCTGGATTAATCTTTTTAGTCACATAGCACTACTATTATTCTCAACACTACTGTATATACTTGTATCTGAGGGGACATTTTAAGTCATGAGAGGACCAGTTGAAGTTTGATCTTATTAAATGTATCTTATTTTTCTTTTTCCATTTTGTTTTTGTCTGCTGAAGATAATCTTCCTTAAAAAATGTTGGTGCCATGGAGATAGAACTCTGTGGTTGGTGCTGATCTGTTCAGAGATCAGAGATGATCTGATCAGAGATCCTAAAAAGTCAACAGCCTCAAGCTGTGGTGCTTTATGATGTACTCATAAAAACCTTACAGTCCATGTTTGAGTTCGTAATTAAGTTTGTTTCATGAGAACTGAAGATTTAAACTGACTGAAAAAAAATCCTGTTTCAATGAGGAAGCAGTTTTGTTTTTTGTCATTTTGTCTGCGGCTGCAGCAGCTCAGATGTGTCGCGCGCACACGGGAAACAACTGTTTGTTTGTTTTTACAGCTCCGAAGTGCAGCATCAGTCACTGTAAAGCACTTCACATGAGGCCAGTCTAATCTCATTGAGCACGCACGCAGCGGTCAGGAGGAAGAAACCTCCAGCAGACCGGACTCAGAGGGGCAACCATCCACTTTGGTCAAACTACCAAGAACAAAGCAACAAATCGGACCAAGTACCACAAAGGATTGTCAAACATGCAGAGAGAGAAATTCTGCAGCTCAGCAACCAAATACATATGAGAGTCCAGTGGACACAACAACCAATGGCTCAAAGGACATCCAAATGGACAGCAGCTCCTCGATGCTGGATGAGGAACATTTTCCAGACTTTATCCATTAGATTCTCCCAGGAGTCCTCAGCATGCTCCGGATTTCAGCAGTTCCTCGTAGATCTCATATGCCCTGGTCCTGGAAGGATCTCAGAGGATCCAGTGGATGGACAGAAGGATCTGTGAGGCTCCAGCCTGCGTTAGCAGTGTCCAGGGGCTGGTTGCTGCTGGTCCACGATCATCCCCAAATGGTGAGGATCCATGGAGCCGAACAGGAACTCTTCTCCGGGTTACTGAATCACGAGTGATGAGGGATGCTGTGGAGGCAATGAAGATGTTTGGGAGGAGAAAGAGGAAAAAGAGATCAAAAGCTGAAACACTAATTTATTTAGCACCTTATTCCACTTATCTCTGCTTTCCTTCCAAAGAGGTTTGTTTATTAGTTTTGTGTGACATTTGCTAGACTGACAGCAGTTGTTGATCTTTTAGTCCTGATGAAGATCTGACTTATTTCATGGTGTTTTTTCATACATACAGAAAAAATACAGGTTTGGTCCCAAACCCTCAAAGCTGAATTTCTTCTGAAGAATTGACTTCTTGCAGCATGATGATTGACATGATGTCTTACCAATGCCTATTGTGCAGCACTGTCAGGACTCTCAGCGCTCACTAAAACCGGTCCAGTCCAGTTATAATATCACACTCACATGAGGACACTGAAGTACAACAGACTTCCCTTAAATCTTCTCGTGAACTCCTGATCACGGCTGGTTTTCCAGCTGCAGCAGAGAGGAAAAACTTAAGAAAAACTGCTCCGTGGATTCTTTGCTCTCCACTCCCACACCTGAGTTCCATCCACTCCAGCCGCCTCCACAAGAGGTTCTTTAACTATTCTAAGGAGCCCTCACATCCTGGACGCTCCTTGTTCACCGCTCGCCCATCAGGCAGGCTGAGACCCGTCACAACCAGAACCCAGACTGAAAAACAGCTTCTTTCCCAGAGCTGCAGACTCGTGTCAGAAATCATAAACGTATACGTGCAACACATAATCCTGCTGCTCTGTTTTAAACCATGGATTTCTGTCTTTCTGTGTTTTGCTTCCTGTCTCAGGCCGCAGCAGAGGCGCCATCATCTCGCAATACTACAACAGGACGATGCAGCTTCGGAGACGCCGGCAGAGCAGACCCGCCATCCAGGACATCTCACGCTCTGCCAGGCCGAGCATTCGAGGCTACGGCGTGGAGTCGGACAGCACAGATGCAGAAGGGCTGGAGGGTGAGGACACGCCCACATGTCTCCTCTGTCGGTGTGAAAGCGTGTCAGTAACTGTGTTTGTACGGCGCTGCAGTGAGTAAGAAGGACCACCTGGTCAACAACCTGCAGAACCTGTCTGTCGGCGACAGAATCCGGATGCTGCGAGAGATGCCGCTCAGTTTGAGTGAGAAGAGCGAGCTCAGGTCGTGAGGCCGCCAGAGTTCATCACAGAGTTTTTGGGAAACATTTCTTACGCTCTGCATCCCTGTCTGTAGGAGGTTAGCGTCCCAGAAGGAGCAACGCTCCGTTTCCGGCAGTCAGATCCCGTGCTGCAGCCGACTCAAATATTACATCATCATCGTGAGTCACTTCACTTTTTTTGGGGGGGGGGGTTATTACATTGTTGCAGTTTAGGTTTTAGTTTCTGCAGCGGTAATCAATACCTGGTTTACTTTATTGGAGCATTTGAATAAACCATTCATGGTTTGTGGAAGCAGGTGTTAACATCACAGTAACAAGGACATGAACATGCTACAGGTGATGACAGATACCTCGTCAAAGTGGGAGGAGCTCACCTTGGTAAATGACACAATTCATTGTGCAGTAAGAATCTGACCTTTGACCCCAGTGGCCTTGACCTTGAACAAAGCAGCCCTTCAAAGGGTCATTCTGTAGTTGGTGTTGATACTCAAAGGACCCAGGAGGAGTCAAGGAACAAATGAACAGATAAACTTTTGTGCGTTCCTCTGCTGAGGCCACACTCTGCTTAAAACCTCTTCTGGATCCTGTATCCAAAATATGTTCCAGATCAAATTCAAAATAAAACCGCTCATTTCCTACGACCTGATCCGTCTGCTCGCCCAGTTACATCACCGTCCTCTCACAGATGTTTGATTTAATGTTGGTCGTCCCAGCCGTCTTCGGGAAAGGGGCGGGATTCACCTGGGACAGTCTATATTTCTTTCAAAATAATGTTATTAACGTGTTATTTATTGTCTTAAATTTGGCATCGATGGTGAAAATCTTTGACTATGTTGCACAGTGAAGGTTTGTATAGTTTGTTTTATTTTTATAAGTAATGTAGCTGTGATTGATCCATATCACTGAGAGGGGCGGGGCTGCAGGATAAATTTAACCCTAATTGATGTTGATGAAACCTGGTAGGATGATCCAAACTTTGCCACTGGTGATCAGGAACAGACTAAAGAAAACCAACAGAACTATCATCAGATGTCTGGATGGCCTGTGTCTTCTCACTGCCGGGGACACGAGCGTCAGTCACAGTTCATATTACTGCAGTAACGTGTGGAAAACACCTCCTGTGGAGAATGTGACCATGTTGCTGTCGCACTACAAGTGATTTAACCAGCTGGGTGAACAAACATGTGAGCAGCTGTAACATGCTTGTTCCTGTTGTAACATGGGTCAGTTCATGGTGATTAATAAGTGACTGAGGTGTGACCTTTAGTTCCTAAAAATACAAACCCGGAATCCTAAACCAGCTGATAGCAGCTGTGCTGCTCTGAATCCATCGGGACAGGAACAGCCAGCAGGTTTCTCCACATGCAGCTGGAGTTGAATCAGGAATAGCGTCCAGCATAAAAACTCTGCCCAAAAGCAGGTCTGTATCAGAACCAGGTCCAAAGTAACTGTGGTAGCACAAAAAAAAAAAAAAAAAAAACGAAAAAAAGAAGTTGATGTGGCACAGTCGTGAGGTGTTTCCTGTCTGTGTGAGTCAGTCAGTGACTGGTGCAAAAATAAAAGGTGTGACGTTTCTGACTGATTGGCTCCTGTCTGGTTTCAGGCGGCGCGGCAGAGCTGGTACAGCTGGCTGTCTTTCATGCACGCCCTCCAGCTGTGGCAGGTGGCACTGAAGAGAGTGAGCGGCCGTTTTGGCAGTGGTGTCCTATCATACTTCCTGTTCCTGAAGACGCTGCTCTTCTTAAATGTCTTCCTGTTGGTGGTGACGGTGGCCTTCCTGGTGCTGCCTCAGGCGGTTCACATGTCGCTTCCTCCTCCCAACCGGCTGCAGTTCAGCAGCCTGGAGCTGCTTACCGGAGCTGTAAGCCCCCGTTTCTGTTACGCCCATCAGAAATTAATTCTAATAACTGAAACTTTAATTATCAGTTATTTCTGACAATTGCATCATGATCGATTCCCAGCATGGAAAAGCTAAAATGATCTCAGATTTATCCTGTGGAAGACTTCACAGGCTGATTCACTGATTTATTGATTTACTGATTTTTTTTTAAATTTATTTATTTATTTAATGAAATATTTTCAGGTGTTTTTATTGTTAAAGCTGTCCGTGTGTCTCAGGGATATTTCACAGACACGGTGATGTACTACGGCTTCTACTCAAACTACACGCTGCACTCAGGCTGCAGGGACGAGGACTGTGCGTCGCAGCGTCTCTCCTACAACATGCCGCTGGCGTACTTCTTCACCATTGGTGTGGCCTTGTTCGTCACATGTATCATCCTCGTGTACAGGTCCGTTTGCTTGCGTCCACACGCTTCAGATGTCTACAAATCACAAAACATCTGAATTTTAAAGCCACAAATTGAGACTTTAAATCAGGATGTGTGGAGTCAGAAGGCGATAATCAGATGTAATTTAAACAATTTTAGATCATATTTTCAAAAAAGATTACAAACTGTTTTGTTTCATTTTTTTCCTGTTGGTTCAGGCTGCAATAATTTAAAAAGTAGAAGAAGTGGCAGTGGACAGCAGTGAGCGTATTATTCCACCACACTGATGACTCCTAAAAATTACCATCTTTCACTGGCTTTGGTGCTTCTTCTTCTTTCTGTCTCTACCTAGTCTGTTCTTATTACATCCACCAAGGACATAATAAAATCATTGGCGATTATGTCAAAACTACTGCATGGATTTTGACAAAATTTTCACCAGTGCTGTGAAAACATTAGCGCCCCCTTGAGCTTTTACGTGTTTGAAATTTTTTTTAGGACATGAAGAAAACAAAACAAAAATTAATGTTTTTCATATTAAAATTTCTAAAATTCTGCCCTTTAAACAGTGAAAAGTACAGTAGTGTTCAGAATAATAGTAGCATCTGCTGTTGATGCTACAAACTCAAAACTATTATGTTCAAACTGCTTTTTTTAATCAATCCTGTGAATCACTAAACTAGTATTTAGTTGTATAACCACAGTTGTTCATGATTTCTTCACATCTGCGAGGCATTAATTTTGTTGGTTTGGAACCAAGATTTTGCTGGTTTACTAGTGTGCTTGGGGTCATTGTCTTGTTGAAACGCCCATTTCAAGGGCATGTCCTCTTCAGCATAAGGCAACATGACCTCTTCAAGTATTTTGACATATCCAAACTGATCCATGATACCTGGTATGTGATATATAGGCCCAACACCATAGTAGGAGAAACAAGCCCATATCATGATGCTTGCACCACCATGCTTCACTGTCTTCACTGTGAACTGTGGCTTGAATTCAGAGTTTGGGGGTCGTCTCACAAACTGTCTGCAGCCCTTGGACCCAAAAAGAACAATTTTACTCTCATCAGTCCACAAAATATTCCTCCATTTCTCTTTAGGCCAGTTGATGTGTTCTTTGGCAAATTGTAACCTCTTCTGCATGTCTTTTATTTAACAGAGGGACTTTGCGGGGGATTCTTGCAAATAAATTAGCTTCACACAGGCGTCTTCTAACTGTCACAGCACTTACAGGTAACTCCAGACTGTCTTTGATCATCCTGGAGCTAATCAATGGGTGAGCCTTTGCCATTCTGGTTATTCTTCTATCCATTTTGATGGTTGTTTTCTGTTTTCTTCCACGCGTCTCTGGTTTTTTTTGTCCATTTTAAAGTATTGGAGATCATTGTAGATGAACAGCCTATAATTTTTTGCACCTGCGTATAAGTTTTCCCCTCTCCAATCAACTTTTTAATCAAACTACGCTGTTCTTCTGAACAATGTCTTGAACGTCCCATTTTCCTCAGGCTTTCAAAGAGAAAAGCATGTTCAACAGGTGCTGGCTTCATTCTTAAATAGGGGACACCTGATTCACACCTGTTTGTTCCACAAAACTGACGAACTCACTGACTGAATGCCACACTACTATTATTGTGAACACCCCCTTTTCTACTTTTTTTTACTAATAGCCCAATTTCATAGCCTTGAATGAATGAATGAAAACTGTTTATTTCGAACATTTGATACAACAACAATTACAAGATAGATCAGTAAAGACAACAACAAAAAAGTTCCTACTGTGTACCCAACATGTCCGAAAAAGGGTAGGGTGAAGCATCAGCTTATTTATCCCTACCCCTTCTTCCCCACAACCAGTAATACCCTTTGCCACATATACACATAAATTCCTACACACCTAAACCGATATCAATATATATATATATACATATATATACACACACATACATATACACATCAACATACACATATATACACATATACATATATACACAAACATAAATATACACCTACACATACCTACTTACATACAAAATACTATATATTTACAAGCCGAAGCAAACAACAAAAACACCCTAACCCTCATTACCCTTCCTCCTCCCTATACCCAGAAAAAACCATATTTTTGTACCGCTGTTTGAACTGGTTCATGCTTGGACATTGCTTGAGCCCCACTCCCAATCTGTTCCACATCCTCACCCCACAGACAGAAATACAGAAACCTTTTAATGTTGTTCGTGCCCACTGATGCTTTAAATTAAATTTCCCCCTCAGACTGTAATCCCCTGATCTGTTAAAAAACATATTTTTAATATTGCTGGAAGTAAATTGTTTATTGCTTTATACACAATTTGTACTGTTTGAAAATGAACCAAGTCTGTGAATTTTAAGAATTTGGATTGTAAAAATAGTGGATTTGTATGATCTCTATAGCCAGTATTATGAATAATTCTTATAGCTCTTTTCTGCATTACTGACAGTGATTGTGTTGTACCTTTATAAGTATTACCCCATACCTCTGCACAGTACTGTAAATATGGTAAAACCAGTGAGCAGTAAAGAATGCGGAGTGAGTTGTGGTCCAGAATATGTTCGCTTTGTTTAGAACTGAAATGCTTCTTGACAGTTTACTTTGAATATGTTTTATATGAGTCTTTCCAGTTTATCTTATCATCTATTATCACCCCCAGAAACTTATTTTCATGTACCCTTTCAATATCTACCCCCTCGACTTGTAACTGAACCTGTATATCTGTATTACAATAGCCAAATAACATGTATTTTGTTTACTTAAGTTTAATGATAATTTATTTCTGTCAAACCATATTTTCAATTTTCCCATTTCTATACTGATCCTCCTCAGTAACTCCTGCAAATCCCCCCCTGAACAAAAAATGCTTGTGTCATCTGCAAATAATACTAATTTTAATATTTTGGAAACATTGACAATATCATTTATATAAATTAGAAACAGTTTTGGACCCAATACTGACCCCTGTGGGACGCCACAAGCATTGTCCAAGCATGATGATGTATATTCCCCCAACTTCACAAACTGTTTTCTGTTACTTAAGTAGCTTCTCACCCAGTGCAACACCAACCCCCTAATCCCATACTGTTCAAGTTATTGATTAATATGTCATGATTAATTGTATCAAAGCCTTTTTAAGATCTATAAATATTCCAACTGAATGTAATTTGTGGTCTATGGCGTTTGTAATCTCCTCAACTGATTCTATTAATGCAAGTGATGTTGAACTATGTGCTCTGAATCCATATTGACTATCAGTAAGTAATTTATGTTTATTTATGAATTTGTCTAATCTATTATTGAATAACTTTTCTAATAATTTGGAAAATTGTGGAAGCAAAGAAACAGGTCTATAATTTGTGAAGTGGTGTCTATCCCCAGTCTTATACAGCGGCACAACCTTAGCTATTTTCATTTGATTGGGAAATTTACCGGTTTGAAATGATAAGTTACAGATGTATGTTAATGGTTCTACAATCCATTCAATGACCTGTTTTAACCACCACCATATCAATTTCATTTAAATCGGTAGATGTTTTATATTTACAATTATTCACAATGTCTATAATTTCATTTCCATCCACTGCTGTGAGGAACATTGAACAGGATTTCTTTCTATGAGATTATTATCCCAATCCTCAGGTTGGGAAGCGGGAATTTTTTCTGCCAAGCTTGGTCCAATATTTACAAAAAAATTATTAAAACCGTTGACTACCTCATCCTTATTTTCCTTCTTGACATTATTATCAATGAAATACTGAGGGTAACTCTGTTTTTTATTACCATTTTTGATAATGCTATTTAATATATCCCATATTCCTTTAATATTGTTTTTGTTATTATATAATATGTTACTATAATATCCTTCCTACATACCCGTATAATATTAGTTAATCTATTTTTGTATTTCTTATATCTATTTTCTGCCTCTTTAGTCTTAGTTTTTATGAATTCTCTATACAGTGTATTTTTCTTATTACATGCATTTCGTAACCCTTTCGTCATCCATGGTCGAGCTTGGATTTTTGTTTTCTGTAGTCTTGTTTAATTGGACAATTTTTATCATATAATGATTAAATATTTGTAAAAAAGTTTCATATGCACTATCAACATCACTTTCACTGTATACCTTTTCCCAGTTTTGCTCCTGTAAATCCTTCTTTAGTGTGTTCATGTTTTCCTCTGTCCGCACTCGCCTGTATTTTATTTTCTCCTCTGGCTGATTCCGCCGATGGTTTCTATTATAAACGATGAAAACTGGTAGATGATCACTAATGTCATTGATTAATAATCCACTCACAGTGTTATTCTCAATATCATTGCTGAATATATTATCAATTAAGGTGGCACTATGGGATGTAATTCTGCTTGGCCTGGTGATTTTTGGATATAAACTCATACTGTACATTATACTGATAAAAATCATCTGTTATTTTATGCTTATTTGGATTGAGCAGATCAATATTTAAGTCACCACAAATGAACACAGTTTTTTGATTAGTTTTGAGAACATTTTTCCCATACAGTCAGTGAATGTTTCAATACTAGATCCTGGTGCTCTATATATACAGCTGACTAATACATTTTTGCTTTTTCTTCACATATTTCAATAGTTATACATTCTAATAAGTTATCAATCACAGTTGTCATATTGTCTATTTTATAATCCATGTTCTTATCCACATACACAGCCACTCCTCCTCCACTCTTATTCTTTCTGTTTACACAATTAAATTCATATCCATCCAGTTCAAAATCCATTCCTTTATCTTCATTGATCCATGTTTCTGATATAGCAATTATGTTAAATATTTTTTAAACTGACTTAAATATTCTTTAATGTTGTTAAAGTTTGCATATAGACTTCTGCTGTTGAAATGGATTATTGATAATTTGTTATCCGTTTTAATGATCCGATTAAACTGTTCATCTGTATAATAGCAACAACTGTCATTGATATTTGAGAAGAAATTATTGTCCGGGTCTATATCGTGCTCCAAGTCCAGTACATTGTGGTCTGTGTATTTAAATGTTCTCAGTTCTACTTTTCCATGATCAGCAATCCTTTGAGTTATATCCTTCTTGTCTCCAGATGTAGATGAATAGGTAGTAGATGAATAGGTTCCTCTGGTCTGTGTCATGGTGTTGTGATGTGTTTGTGTCCTCATACCTTATTGGTCATATTTGTCCAGATCCTCGATGTTCCTATTGTTCATATTTGTCCAGCTCCTCGATGTTCCTTATTGCCATGACTTTTGCTTGTTCTGGTGATCCGTTCAGTTTGATGAATGTAAGAGTGTGCATATCATGAATGCTTGGTCTTGTTGGATTTATGAGAATCTACTGAATCTACTGGTACCTTGTTTCCCATGTAACAATAAAAAATATACTCAAAACCTGGATTAATCTATTTAGTCACCTAGCACTACTATTATTGTGAACACTACTGTACTCTCTACATCATGAATTAAAATAAATAAAAATCTAAAAGCCAAAATGATGGTATGAATAAGGAAAGCACATACAAACCATCACTTTTACATCCAGTTTTCTTCAGACAAGTCAGGGGATGGATACATGAACATTTCCAAGTCACTGAATATGTCTTGAACTTTATTTCTATCAGTTATGAAGAAATTCAAACAGTATGACACTCTGTGGTAAATCTGTGTGGAGTAGACAGCTCTCAAAAACTGGTGACTGTGGAAGAAGGAGAGGAGTGAGGGAAGCCACCAAGACACCCAGACAACCCAGAAGAAGTTACATGCTTCTGTGGCTGTGACTGGAGAAACTGTGCACAGTGCATGTTTTGAATTTTGTATCCATGGTTATACAGCTTCATGATGAAGTGGTACAGAGGAGGGTTTTCTTCCAACAAAACATCAACTCTAGGTTTGGATATCCGATGTGTCTTGATGTTATGGTTTGCATGTGTTACAGTAAAGGGGGCACAGTTTTTTTCACAGCACTGTACATATTAGGCCATGGAAGACTCCATTAAATACTGGAGGTGATCCAGATCCGGATCCGGACTCTGGCTCAGGATTTCACTTCATAGGCTTTTGTTCTTTTTCTTTCCATTCTTTCTTTGCCTACTTTGTTCTTCCTCCTGTTCCCTTCTTTCTTGCTCTTTTGCTTCCTATTTCCTTTAGCTGTTTCTCCTTTGTTCTTTTTCATGTGTTTTAAACTTTAGTTTCTTTTCACGGGTGGCTGACAGAAGCAGGATTCTCTGCAGCCAGATTTGTCCTCCTGATGTTTGATTTTTGTTATATTTCCATCTTAATTTGTGGCTTTAAATTGAAACACTTTTTTCACTGTGTGTCTGATTTGTTCTTTAACCTCTGTTGTGTTTCATCACGCCTGTTTCCGTGGGAACAGCATGTCGAAATCGTTTGGTCAGAGCTTCAGAATTGATAAAACTCACAGCATTCTGGCCATGAAGGTTTTCTCCTCGTGGGACTTTAATGTCATCAAAAAAACGTCAGTCAAACTGATGTCAGAGAACATCTGCACTCAAATCAAGGTACGATTCGGCACCTTCCTGATGTCCCACAGGAACCTCTTTGTCTTCCTCGCCATTCTCTCCTGTGTCTCATCTTCTTGCCCCTCCTCGCTCTGCAGGAGCTGCTGGCAGAGGTCAACCAAAAGTGTGTCCAGAAGTCTGTGGGACAGAAGCTGTGGAGGCTGACGGTTCACGGACTGGCCTGGGCCATCTGCATCGGGAGCACAGCCGGCTGCGTGCTGGCTGTTTATCATTTATCCCATCACATGCACCAGGTGAGGCCAGAAGAAGAAAAGCACATTTTCTTTAAGGCACGGTTCTTAATGTGGTTCTCAGCTCTTTAATATGTTTGTTGTCGTGACGACTGACCAGGTTTTAGCTTCAGAGGCGTCTCAGACTTCCTGAGCCTGTAGTTTTGTTCGCTGGCGGTCCTGAGAGAGCAGAACCTGATTCATGGCTCTTAACTAATCTGTCTTTGAGAAGTCTGAGTTCCTGTTTCTGTTTGGCTCGCTCATCATACCCGTGACGACAGTGACGCCTCAGCAGGTGAACCAAGTGATTAACCTCTGGCTGGCCTTTCCAGGGCAACTGTGGAACCCACCAAAGTGTGTGTGTGTGTGTGTGTGTGTGTGTGTTAGATTTAGAATTCTTTAACAGCAACTTCACAGCCAACCGTCATTGACCAATTAAATTAGGTAAAAATCAGTGGGAGGAGTTGGGGAACCAACGGACAGATAAAGAGTGACCTTGACCTCTGAATGAAGCCCTTAGGCGCTGCTCTGGGGTTAGCCTACATGCACACAGGAGGTCTGGTCACAGCTGGCACAAGAACCTTGTGGAACAAACCAGTTTCTCAGCATATTTGCTGATGGACGTAGAATCGTTTTCCCCTCGTGTCTCCCACAGGACCACCAGCTCAGGTCTCGAACCAGCAAACACCAACTGAAAGAAGCCAGCCTGCTGGCTGTCCCTGTGGGCGTGTCCTTCATCAACCTGCTGCTTCCCGTTTTGTTCAGTGCGGCGGCCTGGATGGAAGAATACGAGTCACCATCTGTGGGCACGTACGTGGCGATTAGCCGGTACGCGTGCAGGAAGCTGACAGGTTCTTAATGGAGTCGAAGCAGCGCTGTGGTCCTGACTGTGCCGTTTGCTTTCCAGACACTTGATGCTGAAAGTCAGCGTGCTCGGCGTTCTGTGCTACCATTGGCTGGCTCGGGTCGCTGCTGACCCTCAGAGTCTCAGCCTGCAGGTGAGGACGGTCTTCGGACACGTTGTCTGTCTTTGTGGAGTTTCTCCTGAAAGGTGACTCTCTGCTTTCAGTGCTGGGAGAGTTTTGTTGGCCAGGAGCTGTACCGCTTCCTGCTGATGGACTTCATCTTCACTCTGCTGGACACTTTGTTTGGAGAGTTTCTGTGGAGGTGGGTCTTCCTCTCGTTATCGTGGCGTCTCATCTGTTTTGGTTTCTTGTCATCGAGGTCATTTATCGAGTGTTTGTACTGAAAAATCCAATGGAGATGTTCAGGTGACCACCAGCGTGAGTGGACCTGAGACGGAAAACGACTTCAGCTTATGTTAAAAAAAGAAAAACAAAGAATGAAAACAATGGATGAGACTGAAGACGTTCTTCTGAATCCTAACTTATCTCTTCATCTGTAGGTTGTTTTGTGAGAAGGTTCTGAAGAAGAAGAGGAAGCCGGTCTTTGATATTGCTAAGAACGTCTTGGAACTGATCTACGGACAGACGTTGGCCTGGTACAGGATCTGCTAAGTGGATTTGGACAAAGTTGTGTTTGTTGTTTATGAGAAATAACTTTTAGTTTTTCAGGTTGGGTATTCTCTTCACACCGCTCCTGCCTACAGTTCAGGTTCTCAAACTTCTGCTGCTCTTCTACATTAAGAAGGTATGGTGCCATCTCACTGTTAAAGCTCAGCACGCCACCTCTGTTAAAGGCATCATACGTCTCACCTCTCAGTAGTGCACCAGGTGTCTGAAAAACTAACGCTGAACTTTCAGTCTGGAGATACTCCAAAAACCTGGAGACAAAATCTCTTTAAAAAAAAAAGAAGAGAGAGAAACAACTTGTTTTTCATTTCTGTGACATACAGTGAGGAAAATAAGTATTTGAACACCCTGTGATTTTGCAAGTTCTCCCACTTAGAAATCATGGAGGGGTCTGAAATTTTCATCTTAGGTGCATGTCCACTGTGAGAGACATAATATAAAAAAAAAAATCCGTAAATCACAATGTATGATTTTTTTAATAATTAATTTGCATTTTATTGCATAAAATAAGTATTTGATCACCTACCAACCAGCAAGAATTCTGTCTCTCACAGACCTGTTAATTTTTCTTTAAGAAGCCCTCTTATTCTGCACTCTTTACCTGTATTAATTGCACCTGTTTGAACTTGTTACCTGTATAAAAGACACCTGTTCACACACTCAGTCAACCACACTTCAACCTGTCCACCATAGCCAAGACCAAAGAGCTGTCTAAGGACACGAGGGACAAAATTGTAGACCTGCACAAGGCTGGGATGGACTACAGGACAACAGACAAGCAGCTTGGTAGAAGACAACAACTGTTATGATTATTTATTAGAAAGTGGAAGAAACACAAGTTGACTGTCAATCTCCCTCGGTCTGGGATTCCATGTAAGATCTCACTTTATGGGGTAAGGATGATTCTGAGAAAGCTCAGAACTACACAGGAGGACCTGGTCAATGACCTGAAGAGAGCTGGGACCACAGTCACAAAGATTACATTAGTAACACATGATGCTGTCATGGTTTAAAATCCTGCAGGGCAGCAAGGTCCCCCTGCTCAAGCCAGCACATGTCCACGCCGTTTGAAGTTCACCAGTGACCATCTGGATGATCCAGAGGAGGCATGGGAGAAGGTCATGTGGTCAGATGAGACCAGAATAGAGCTTTTTGGAATCAACTCCACTTACCGTGTTTAGAGGATGAGAACAACCCCAAGAAAACCATCAAAACCGTGAAGCATGGGGGTGGAAACATCATACTCTGGGGGTGCTCTTCTGCAAAGGGGACAGGACGACTGCACCGTATTGAAGGGAGGATGGGTGGGGTCATGTATTGCGAGATTGTGGCAAACAACCTCCTTCCCTCAGTAAGAGCATTGAAGATGGGTCATGGCTGGGTCTTCAGCATGACAATGACCCCAAACACACAGCCAGGACAACTAAGGAGGGGCTCTGTCAGAAGCATTTCAAGGTCCTGGAGTGGCCTGGCCAGTCTCTAGACCTGAACTCAATAGAAAATCTTTGGAGGGAGCTGAAACTCCAAACCTGAAAGATCCTAGAGAAGATCTGTATGGAGGAGTGGACCAAAATCCCTGCTGCAGTGTGTGAAAACCTGGTCAAGAACTACAGGAAACATTTGACCTTTTTAAATTCAAACAAAGGCTACTGTACCAAATATTAACATTGATTTTCACAGGTGTTCAAATACTTATTTGCAGCAGTAACATACAAATAAATTATAATAAATCATACATTGTGATTTCTGGATTTTTTTAGATTATGTCTCTCACAGTGGACATGCACCTAAGATGAAAATTTCAGACCCCTCCATGATTTCTAAGTGGGAGAACTTGCAAAACCGCAGGGTGTTCAAATACTTATTTTCCTCACTGTATGTCGCATAATTCCAAAATGAGTCATGTCGAGCCTAAACTTTGTTTATAGAATTGAATGACATCAGGGACATTTTACAAAGAAACTCCAACGAAATAAAAAAATGAATAATTTGCACTTTGTGACTCTTACGTTAATCAGAATAATCAGATACTCCAACTTGAGAAACTGCACGTGCAGCAGAAACTAAGACTCATTTTAGTGTGATTCCAGTTTAGAGCTGGTCTTTTCACAGGTTCAGCCTGAGGTTGTGTACGTTGGGACTGATGTGTGGTGACCTCTGACCTCTGTCTACCCACAGGGCAGTGTTATGATGAACTGTCAGGCCCCCAGGACGCCGTACCGAGTCAGTCAGATGACCACTATCTTCATCACTCTGCTGTGTTTCCCGTCGTTCCTCGGCGCCTCCGTGTGCCTCACCTACACCATGTGGAGGTAAAAACTCTCAGACAGGAAGTCTTCACTCGGTTCTCCTTTGCTCTTGGGGTGTTACTGTTGCTCAGCAACAGGCCAGTCATCAGCAGACACGCCCATTTACTTAAAACTGAACGCAGCTTCACTTTCCATAATCCTGATTTCACTGTTGCAGAAAAGCTGTGATCTTTATGCCTTTTGCCATCAGCATCATGCCTTCAGCGTCATGTGGGCCATTTCGCGGCCTGAAAACCATGTTCCAGTCCGGGAAGCTGTGGATGGCCCAGCTGGAGGAAGATAACCCGCGTCTGTCGGTGCTGGCCCGGGCTCACGCCTACCTGGTGGAGAATCCTCTCTTCCTCTTCATCGGTGCAGGAATCTTTCTGTGAGTTCACACAAATGGGGGATAAAAACCCCCCACCACTGAGGAGTTCTTGTGTTTTTATTAATGCTTCATAGTTTCTTTCCTTCAGGATCATCATCTACTTCCACAGTCAGGTGGTGGACGGTCAGAGGAAGATCATCAGTTTACTGCAGGAGCAGATTGAAAATGTAGGTTCTGGTTTTGGAATAAAACACCGTCTTCTGGGAAAGGAGTGTTTGGGCATCTCCTGTCTTTGTGTTTGTCCAGGAGGGAAAGGACAAGAAGTTTTTGATCACTCGGCTGCAGACCATCCATGAGCAGAAACGAATCCCGGCTCAAAAACTCACCAGTCGGGTCAGTCCATGATGCTTTATCGAGTTCAGGAACCTGACATGAATGTGTGACTGATGCTGACGTGAACCTCTGTCCGGCTTCATTGTGCCTCTGCAGGACTCTGCCCGTTAGGACCGCCGCCAGTCTGGGACTGCTGGAAAACTGGCACAAATGTCCCTGGAACAGTACCGGAGGCTTGACTCCTGTTCCATCTCAGTCTTCAGGGATTTAAAGTGAAGCTCTTCCTCTTTGGCCGAACAGACTTTCATGGAGATGAAAGACAGCTGAATTCCACACGCACGCCGTGTTCCAGGTGTACCGAGAGTTTTAAAGGTTTCAGTCGACTCATCGTAGCACTTTTATCCCAGCTGAGAACAGACACCAGTGCGTTTTTAATGTTTGAAAGAGATGCGGTGATGGTGTGAATAATGTCATCTCTTCTTTTACGTGTCTGAGGTATTTTACTAACAGTGGTGTCATGTCTCACTTTTAGAATTAAATTATCTTTTATCATGTGTGTGCATTTGTATTTATTTGTGCAGAAACCCAAGAGCCAGAACTGCAAACAGGACGTTATCATTTCTGTTTTTAGCAAAAAACTTTAATAAATATATTTTACATCAGTAAATATGTTACAATTCACATCATGTTATCTGGCTGTGTCCTTGGACTTGGGACTGAATTTGCATAATCTCCCTGTAACCAGGTGTGTGCATGTGTGGGTGGGCCTTGGCTGAGGGAAATAAATGTCAGGCATCATTGTAAAGCACTTTGAGCATCTGCTGGATGTAAAAGCTCAATAGGACGGATAGATGAAAACTTCATGTTCACCAGCAAAGCTATCACCTCCCACCTATCCCGGATTCCAGAGACGTTTTAGGGTCCGAGCAAAGCTGCCTCAAGAACAGACGGCTCATTTACAGCAGTATTTATTATCACTGCGAGTTGTACAACAAAATTTTGTTGGATCAATCCAGATTGCAACATTGCAGAGAAAGATAAATAAAATATAAGATGTAAGATGTGTACATGAGAGTCTTGTTATTGCATATTATATTCCATCCATCCATCCATTTTCTTCCGCTTTATCCAGAGTCGGGTCGTGGGGGCAGCAGCAGCTCAAGCAAAGCCGCCCAGACCTCCCGATCCACACACACCTCCCCCAGCTCCTCCGGGGGAGTCCCGAGGCATTCCCAAGCCAGCTGAGAGACGTAGTCCCTCCAGCATGATCTGGGTCTTCCCCGTGGCCTCCTCCCGATGGGACGTGCCCGGGACACCTCTCCAACGAGACGTCCAGGGGGCATCCGGAAAAGATGCCTGAGCCACCTCAGGTGGATCCTTTCGACGTGGAGGAGCAGCAGCTCGACTCTGAGCTCCTCCCGAGTGACAGAGCTCCTCACCCTATCTCTAAGGGAGCGCCCAGCCACCCTACGGAGGAAACTCATCTCGGCCGCTTGTACTCGCGATCTTGTTCTTTTGGTCATGAGCCAAATCTCATGACCATAGGTGAGGGTCGGAATGTAGATCGATCGGTAAATCGAGAGCTTTGACCCCCTACTCAGCTCTCTCTTCACCACGACGGTCCGATACAGCGACCGCATCACTGCAGACACTGCACCGATCCATCTATCGATCTCACGCACCATCCGTCCCTCACTCGTGAACAAGACCCCGAGATACTTAAACTCCTCCACCTGAGGCAAGGGCACCCCACCGACCTGAAGAGGGCAAGGCACCTTTTTCCGGTGGAGAACCATGGCCTCGGATTTGGAGGTGCTGATTTTCATCCTGGACGCTTCACACTTGGCTGCAAATCGCCCCAGTGCACGCTGAAGGTCCTGGTTTGATGAAGCCAACAGGACCACATCATCCGCAAACAGCAGAGATGAGATTCTATGGTTCCCAAACCGGACCCCCTCTACACCCTGGCTGCGCCTAGAAATTCTGTCCATAAAGGTAATGAACAGAACCGGTGACAAAGGGCAGCCCTGGTGGAGGCCAACGTGCACTGGAAAAAAGTTTGACTTACTACCGGCAATGCGAACCAAGCTCCTGCTGCGGTCGTACAGGGACTGGATAGCCCTTAGCAAAGGACCCCAGACCCTGTACTCCCGGAGCACCCCCCACAGGGCGCCTTGAGGGACACGGTCAAATGCCTTCTCCAGATCCACAAAGCAGATGTGGACTGGTTGGGCGAACTCCCATGAACCCTCGAGCATCCGATGGAGGGTGTAGAGCTGGTCCAGTGTGCCGCGACCAAGACGAAAACTACACTGCTCCTCCTGAATCTGAGGTTCGACTATCGGTCAAATTTTCCTCTCCAGCACCCTGGAATAGACCTTACCGGGGAGGCTGAGGAGTGTGATCCCCCTGTAGTTGGAACACACCCTCCAGTCCCCCTTCTTAAACAGAGGGACCACCACCCTGGTCTGCCAATCCAGGGGTACTGTCCCCGACCGCAAGCACTTGGCTCCTTCCCACTGTAGCCAAGTGCTTGCTCACAAGGGGTCGTTTTGACCGTTGGGGTTTTACATAATTATTGTATGGCCTTGCCTTACAATATAAAGCGCCTTGGGGCAACTGTTTGTTGTGATTTGGCGCTATATAAAAAATTGATTGATTGAATTGATTGATTGACCGCCACACGATGTTGCAGAGACGTGTCAACCAAGACAGTCCCACAACGTCCAGAGACTTAAGGTACTCGGGATGGATTTCATCCACCCAGGAGCCAAGCCACCAAGGAGCTTTCTGACCACCTCTGTGACTTCAGCCTGGGTGATGGACGAGTCCGCCTCTGAGTCCCCAGTCTCTGCTTCCTCTTCGGAAGACGTGATGATAGGATTGAGGAGATCCTCGAAGTATTCCTTCCACCGCCCAACAACATCCCCAGTCAGGGTCAACAGCTCCCCACCCGCACTATAGACAGTGTTGGCGGAGAGCTGTTTCTGCCTCCTGAGGCGTCGGACGGTTTGCCAGAATTTCTTCAAGGCTGACCAATAATCCTCCTCCGTGGCCTCTCCGAACTCCTCCCAGACCCGAGTTTTTGCCTCTGCGACCGCACAGGCTGCAGCACGCTTGGCCTGCCGGTACCTGTCAGCTGCCTCCAGGGTCCCACTTACCAACAAAGACAAGTAGGACTCCTTCTTCAGCTTGATGGCATCCCTTATTTCTGGCGTCCACCACCGGGTTCTGGGACTGCTGCCGCGACAGGCACCAGAGACCTTGCGACCACAGCTGCAGGCGGCCGCATCGACAATGGAGGTGAAGAACATGGTCCACTCGGACTCCATGTCTCCAACCTCCCCCGGGATCTGGAAGAAGCTCTCCCGGAGGTGGGAGTTGAAGACCTCGCTGACAGAGGGTTCCGCCAGTCGTTCCCAGCAGACCCTCATGATATGTTTGGGCCTGCCAGGTCTGACCAGCTTCTTCCCCTCCCAGCGGATCCAACTCACCACCCGGTGGTGATCGGTCGACAGCTCAGCCCCTCTCTTTACCCGAGTGTCCGAGACACGTGGCCGAAGGTCAGGTGATATGACTACACAGTCGATCATCGACCTCTGGCTCAGGGTGTCCTGGTGCCACGTGCACTTATGGACACCCCTGTGCTCGAACATGGTGTTCATGATGGACAAACTGTGGCTAGCACAGAAGTCCAACAACTGAACACCACTCGGGTTCAGATCAGGGGGGCCGTGCTTCCCAATCACGCCCCTCCAGGTCTCACTGTCGCCGCCCACGTGGGCGTTGAAGTCCCCCAGGAGAACAATGCAGTCCCTGGTTGGAGCACTATCTAGTACCCCTCCCAAAGACTCCAAGAAGTTTGGGTACTCTGCACTGCTGCTCGGCCCATAGGCCGAGACAACAGTGAGAGACCTGTCCCAAACCCGAAGGCGTAGGGACACCGGGGTGAACTCGAACACATGGCAACTGAGCTCGGGAGCAATAAGCAATGCTACCCCAGCTCGCCGCCTCTCCCTGTGAGCAACACCAGAAAAGTGGAGCATCCAGCAAATCGCCCCAGTGCACGCTGAAGGTCCTGGTTTGATGAAGCCAACAGGACCACATCATCCGCAAACACCTGCAAAACAAGTACCTCTCCAGGAGTTGGGTACCAGAGCCCAAGTTGTGCGTGGAGGTGAGCCCGACTATCTCTAGTCTGTACCTCTCAACCTCCCGCACAAGCTCAGGCTCCTTCCCCCCCAGCGAGGTGACGTTCCACGTCCCAACAGCCAGAGGCTGTGAGCGCGGACCGAGCCGCCAGGCCACCCGCCCTTGACTGCCACCCAGTCCTCTCTGCACCTAACCCCCATGGCCCCTTCTGCAGGTTTTGAACCCACAGGAGGGCGGGCCCACATCGCTCTTTCGGGTTGAGCCTGGCTGGCCCCCGTGGGCTAAGGCCCGACCACCAGGCGCTCGTGTGCGAGCCCCAACCCCAGGCCTGGCTCCAGGGTGGGGCCCCAGCTCCGCCATACTGGGCGGCGTCTCGGTCCTTGATTTCGTGTCGGTCATGGGAGCTTTTGAACTGCCCTTAATCTGGCCCGTCACCTAGGACCTGTTTGCCATGGGAGACCCTACCAGGGGCATGAAGCCCCTGACAATGTAGCTCCTAGGATCATCCGGGAACGCAAACTCCCCCACCACGATAAGGTATCAGATTCTTGGGGCAACTGTTTGTTGTGATTTGGCGCTATATAAATAAAATTGAAATTGATTTGATTCTAATCCAATTACATATTTTCCACAAATCTGATTGGTTAATCAGATTTATGGTGTGAGATTTCAGACTATAATATATAATAGGTGTAAGGGCGCAAAATATTTGACCGTTTCATATTTAATGTATTACTCCATGCCCTGACTGGCCGCACGCGCTGCTATGCAGATGTCAATAATGGTGCAGAGAGCGAGAGAAAGTCACGTACTGATGACTGTTGAAATGGGTGAATTTAAACTACCATATGAAAGTATTTATGTGGATTCTGATACAGAATTATCATGTCACATTTGATGGATTTGATCAATTTTCACATTTGATGGATTACTTTGCGCCCTGACCGCTGTTGGAGTGTTGCTGCCGTGGCTCGACGGTAAAAAATAAACCGTACCAGTGATGGAATTGGATTAAAATGGGAATAACCCCCTTGTGGCTGATGATTTGTAGATGTTCATGCTGGATTACAGTCACAAATATACGTTTTAAAGCTCAATTTGCAACCGTATAAGCAGCATGAAGTCCACCAAGCTTCAGACATGTTTATTCCCTAGAAGTCCATTAATACACTATCTATGGTTGTGTATGTATATAAAAGAATTAATTTGCACATGTTGTTCATTCGGCTGCTCCCAGTTTTGTTCAGGGTCGCCACAGCGGATACAGCCAGATCTGCACTGGTAATTGGCACAAGTTTTACCCTGGATGCCCTTCCTGACACAACTCCAGTTTCACATGGAGAAACACTCACAGCCACTGGTGTTCCAAAGAGGTTTAATTTGCACATGTAATAAAAAAATTTGTACAATAAAAACACTAAAAGCAGAATATAACTCTATAACATATAAAATGTTACACAATAAAATTTAAATAAAACATCAAAACCAAATATACAAACAGTATGAACATGGAAATAATCCCTGTTGATTATATATAATAATCCATGTTCATTAGATATAATAATCCATGCTTATTTGATCCTATACCAACAAAACTGTTTAAGGACCTGTGGTCCACTCTTGGACCGACTGTGCAGGAAATTATTAATCTTTCTTTAACTTCTGGATCTGTTCCTAAATGTTTCAAATCTGCAGTGATTAAACCATTACTTAAGAAACCTAATCTTGACCCTAGTGTATTGAAAAACTATAGACCGATATCAAATCTTTCATTTTGCTCTAAAATTCTGGAAAAAGTGGTGTCACAGCAGCTTGTGGACTATCTTACTGAGAATAATCTCTTTGAGCCACTGCAGGCTGCTTTTAGAAAATATCATTCCACAGACACGGCTCTCACTAAAGTGATGAATGATCTTCTGCTTACAGTGGATTCAGACACCACTACGATTCTGGTGCTGTTAGATCTCAATGCTGCGTTTGATACCGTGGATCATCATATTCTACTTGATAGGCTGGAAAATCATTTTTGGGATTACTGGGAGTGCCCTTGCATGGTTGACGTCATACTTGACCAGTCGTTCTCACTGTGTTTTGTACAGTAACACTACCTCTAACCTTAGTGACATGAAATTTGGGGTTCCACAGGGGTCCGTCTTAGGCCCCCTGCTTTTCTCTCTTTATATAGCACCCCTTGGGCACATATTGCGGCGTTTTGGGATTACCTTTCACTGCTATGCTGATGATACTCAGTTGTACATGCCGATAACTGCTGGTAATCTCATTCATATAAAATCCCTTGAGGATTGCCTTGCTTCAGTGAGAAGCTGTATGTCCAGTAATTTCCTGCTTTTGAACTCTGATAAGACTGAAATGATGGTTCTTGGTCCAGTGAGACATCAGTGAGACTGGTCAGTTTGACCAGTTAATGCTTATTTTAGGTTCGTATGTTATACATCATACGGAGAAAGTGAGGAACTTTGGGGTAATTTTTGATCCTACGTTGGCCTTTGACCTCTTGTAGCCGAAGGGGGGATCTATGCCACATGTTTGGCCACAGAGTGCTGTGCATTTATCCCCAAAACAGTGTTGTACTTGGCAGTTTTGTAACCAGAGCCCTGACGGGACTAACAGACACACTCAGAGGAATTGGCTGAAAATTCTGCGATCAATAACATGATAGTTGACTGGTTTTACAAACATTTTGGCAAATGGAAAGGACTGGAAGCTTCAATTCTAATTTCTCTGACTGTCGCAGTAACTGTACTGGTCCATTGTATAAGACATTTGTCTCTCAAATGCATCACTACTGCCTTAGACAACAAATTGAGGGCTCCTCACCCCTATTAAATGTCACAGCACTTATAAAACAAAACCTTCAAGGAAGACCGATATGTTATTACTGCTATTACGGTGTTCTATGTTTTATTTTAACTTCTTCTTTTAGCACTTATTTGTTTTTGTCTTTTGAGTGAGTCACTGATACACACTGTAGATGTTTTCTATAATGCACTGTGCAATGAAGAATGATTGCTGTTCTTAATCTGGCACCAAAGAACCGCTTACACCATTTTTGTTACTGATGTAGGTGCTGCAATGAAGTAACTGCTTACACACCATCAGGGTGACGGGCTGGGGGCTAAACTGAATGTGGGCTTTACACACTTTCCTAATAATGGTAATTATATGTATCTGATCCTGTCCTTGTTCAGTTATTATTATTTTTAATTATTAAGAAGCACTCAGAGAGTGCAAACCTCCGCCAAGTCCATGGGGTCACTGACGCCATAACATCTACACGCTGTGGAAACATTGAACCTAAAAAAGTCTAACAATGATGTTTGCTCAGTAGTAAAAAAAAGTTTCATCTGCTGTGACTGGATAGCATGTATCCTTAGCGCTTGGCATCACAGTTTATTGCAACTTGCACCTTTCCCAGAAGCTACTGTCATCTGAGCACTGATATTGATATTGCATGTGCTTATAGACAAAAACAAATAAGAGACAAAATTCAATGATTCAACTAAACTGAAAATATATGAATTTTTTTAACATTTATGAAACACTTCTCTAAATAAATGGCTTGCCTCTACTGGTGGTTGGCTCTCACTGCGGTATTGTATCACTTCCTGTTCCGGAGCACAGCGGTGTTTTTCTGTATCTGTTAGCTGTTTAATCTGCGCAGTTAGATTGATCTAGTTATCTAGATTACAATTTGTTTCCCAGTGTAATCTTTACGTGCCTTAACTAAAGCACTCCTTCTGCTGAATCACCTCTAAATTATTTACACATTATTCACTTTGCGTGTTTTTAGGAATCCGCTAGCTTAGCGTAGCTACTAGCTCTTAGCCGATTTAGCATGGCGGCTTCTCCTGTCTCTCCCGCACTTTTCTGCTCTGGGTGTGAAATGTTTAGTTATTCCTCGGCCTCTTTTAGCAGTAACGGTACTTGTAATAAGTGTAGCTTATTCGTAGCTTTGGAGGCCAGGCTGGGCGAATTGGAAACTCGGCTCCGCACCGTGGAAAATTCTACAGCTAGCAAGGCCCCTGTAGTCGGTGCGGACCAAGGTAGCTTAGCCGCCGTTAGTTCCCCCCTGGCAGATCCCGAGCAGCCGGGAAAGCAGGCCGACTGGGTGACTGTGAGGAGGAAGCGTAGCCCTAAACAGAAGCCCCGTGTACACCGCCAACCCGTTCACATCTCTAACCGTTTTTCCCCACTCGACGACACACCCACCGAGGATCAAACTCTGGTTATTGGCGACTCTGTTTTGAGAAATGTGAAGTTAGCGACACCAGCAACCATAGTCAATTGTCTTCCGGGGGCCAGAGCAGGCGACATTGAAGGAAATTTGAAACTGCTGGTTAAGGCTAAGCGTAAATTTGGTAAGATTGTAATTCACGTCGGCAGTAATGACACCCGGTTACGCCAATCGGAGGTCACTAAAATTAACATTAAATCGGTGTGTAACTTTGCAAAAACAATGTCGGACTCTGTAGTTTTCTCTGGGCCCCTCCCCAATCAGACCGGGAGTGACATGTTTAGCCGCATGTTCTCCTTGAATTGCTGGCTGTCTGAGTGGTGTCCAAAAAATGAGGTGGGCTTCATAGATAATTGGCAAAGCTTCTGGGGAAAACCTGGTCTTGTTAGGAGAGACGGCATCCATCCCACTTTGGATGGAGCAGCTCTCATTTCTAGAAATCTGGCCAATTTTCTTAAATCCTCCAAACCGTGACTATCCAGGGTTGGGACCAGGAAGCAGAGTTGTAGTCTTACACACCTCTCTACAGCTTCTCTCCCCCTGCCATCCCCTCATTACCCCATCCCCGTAGAGACGGTGCCTGCTCCCAGACTACCAATAACCAGCAAAAGTCTATTTAAGCATAAAAATTCAAAAAGAAAAAATAATATAGCACCTTCAACTGCACCACAGACTAAAACAGTTAAATGTGGTCTATTAAACATTAGGTCTCTCTCTTCTAAGTCCCTGTTGGTAAATGATATAATAATTGATCAACATATTGATTTATTCTGCCTAACAGAAACCTGGTTACAGCAGGATGAATATGTTAGTTTAAATGAGTCAACACCCCCGAGTCACACTAACTGTCAGAATGCTCGTAGCACGGGCCGGGGTGGAGGATTAGCAGCAATCTTCCATTCCAGCTTATTAATTAATCAAAAACCCAGACAGAGCTTTAATTCATTTGAAAGCTTGTCTCTTAGTCTTGTCCATCCAAATTGGAAGTCCCAAAAACCAGTTTTATTTGTTATTATCTATCGTCCACCTGGTCGTTACTGTGAGTTTCTCTGTGAATTTTCAGACCTTTTGTCTGACTTAGTGCTTAGCTCAGATAAGATAATTACAGTGGGCGATTTTAACATCCACACAGATGCTGAGAATGACAGCCTCAACACTGCATTTAATCTATTATTAGACTCTATTGGCTTTGCTCAAAAAGTAAATGAGTCCACCCACCACTTTAATCATATCTTAGATCTTGTTCTGACTTATGGTATGGAAATAGAAGACTTAACAGTATTCCCTGAAAACTCCCTTCTGTCTGATCATTTTTTAATAACATTTACATTTACTCTGATGGACTACCCAGCAGTAGGGAATAAGTTTCATTACACTAGAAGTCTTTCAGAAAGCGCTGTAACTAGGTTTAAGGATATGATTCCTTCTTTATGTTCTCTAATGCCATATAACAACACAGTGCAGAGTAGCTACCTAAACTCTGTAAGGGAGTTAGAGTATCTCGTCAATAGTTTTACATCCTCATTGAAGACAACTTTGGATGCTGTAGCTCCTCTGGAAGAGAGCTTTAAATCAGAAGTGTCTGACTCCATGGTATAACTCTCAAACTCGTAGCTTAAAGCAGATAACCCGTAAGTTGGAGAGGAAATGGCGTCTCACTAATTTAGAAGATCTTCACTTAGCCTGGAAAAAGAGTCTGTTGCTCTATAAAAAAGCCCTCCGTAAAGCTAAGACATCTTACTACTCATCACTAATTGAAGAAAATAAGAACAACCCCAGGTTTCTTTTCAGCACTGTAGCCAGGCTGACAAAGAGTCAGAGCTCTATTGAGCTGAGTATTCCATTATCTTTAACTAGTAATGAGTTCATGACTTTCTTTGCTAACAAAATTTTAACTATTAGAGAAAAAATTACTCATAACCATCCCAAAGACGTATCGTTATCTTTGGCTGCTTTCAGTGATGCCGGTATTTGGTTAGACTCTTTCTCTCCGATTGTTCTGTCTGAGTTATTTTCATTAGTTACTTCATCCAAACCATCAACATGTTTATTAGACCCCATTCCTACCAGGCTGCTCAAGGAAGCCCTACCATTATTTAATGCTTCGATCTTAAATATGATCAATCTATCTTTGTTAGTTGGCTATGTACCACAGGCTTTTAAGGTGGCAGTAATTAAACCATTACTTAAAAAGCCATCACTTGACCCAGCTATCTTAGCTAATTATAGGCCAATCTCCAACCTTCCTTTTCTCTCAAAAATTCTTGAAAGGGTAGTTGTAAAACAGCTAACTGATCATCTGCAGAGGAATGGTCTATTTGAAGAGTTTCAGTCAGGTTTTAGAATTCATCATAGTACAGAAACAGCATTAGTGAAGGTTACAAATGATCTTCTTATGGCCTCGGACAGTGGACTCATCTCTGTGCTTGTTCTGTTAGACCTCAGTGCTGCTTTTGATACTGTTGACCATAAAATTTTATTACAGAGATTAGAGCATGCCATAGGTATTAAAGGCACTGCGCTGCGGTGGTTTGAATCATATTTGTCTAATAGATTACAATTTGTTCATGTAAATGGGGAATCTTCTTCACAGACTAAAGTTAATTATGGAGTTCCACAAGGTTCTGTGCTAGGACCAATTTTATTCACTTTATATATGCTTCCCTTAGGCAGTATTATTAGACGGTATTGCTTAAATTTTCATTGTTACGCAGATGATACCCAGCTTTATCTATCCATGAAGCCAGAGGACACACACCAATTAGCTAAACTGCAGGATTGTCTTACAGACATAAAGACATGGATGACCTCTAATTTCCTGCTTTTAAACTCAGATAAAACTGAAGTTATTGTACTTGGCCCCACAAATCTTAGAAACATGGTGTCTAACCAGATCCTTACTCTGGATGGCATTACCCTGACCTCTAGTAATACTGTGAGAAATCTTGGAGTCATTTTTGATCAGGATATGTCATTCAAAGCGCATATTAAACAAATATGTAGGACTGCTTTTTTGCATTTACGCAATATCTCTAAAATCAGAAAGGTCTTGTCTCAGAGTGATGCTGAAAAACTAATTCATGCATTTATTTCCTCTAGGCTGGACTATTGTAATTCATTATTATCAGGTTGTCCTAAAAGTTCCCTAAATAGCCTTCAGTTAATTCAAAATGCTGCAGCTAGAGTGCTGACGGGGACTAGAAGGAGAGAGCATATCTCACCCATATTGGCCTCTCTTCATTGGCTTCCTGTTAATTCTAGAATAGAATTTAAAATTCTTCTTCTTACTTATAAGGTTTTGAATAATCAGGTCCCATCTTATCTTAGGGACCTCGTAGTACCATATCACCCCAATAGAGCGCTTCGCTCTCAGACTGCAGGCTTACTTGTAGTTCCTAGGGTTTGTAAGAGTAGAATGGGAGGCAGAGCCTTCAGCTTTCAGGCTCCTCTCCTGTGGAACCAGCTCCCAATTCAGATCAGGGAGACAGACACCCTCTCTACTTTTAAGATTAGGCTTAAAACTTTCCTTTTTGCTAAAGCTTATAGTTAGGGCTGGATCAGGTGACCCTGAACCATCCCTTAGTTATGCTGCTATAGACGTAGACTGCTGGGGGGTTCCCATGATGCACTGTTTCTTTCTCTTTTTGCTCTGTATGCACCACTCTGCATTTAATCATTAGTGATCGATCTCTGCTCCCCTCCACAGCATGTCTTTTTCCTGGTTCTCTCCCTCAGCCCCAACCAGTCCCAGCAGAAGACTGCCCCTCCCTGAGCCTGGTTCTGCTGGAGGTTTCTTCCTGTTAAAAGGGAGTTTTTCCTTCCCACTGTAGCCAAGTGCTTGCTCACAGGGGGTCGTTTTGACCGTTGGGGTTTTACATCATTATTGTATGGCCTTGCCTTACAATATAAAGCGCCTTGGGGCAACTGTTTGTTGTGATTTGGCGCTATATAAAAAAAAAATTGATTGATTGATAAATAACAGTAAATTCTGAAATAGAACTATTTTTTAAGTGTTGCATGTGCTACACAAGGCCATAGGGTCACTGACCCTAAAGAGATTCCCTCCTTGGCACAGTGATCTATTCAACAATTCAGTGTTACAACCAAAACTATGATACATACACTTTTCTTTCCTGTATATTTGACATCCTTGACCATGAAAACATACCACTAGAACTTGGAATCACTTTTATGTCTTTATTAGTTCAAAAGTTATTGTATAAAAACGATTTTTCGGTAATGGCAGTTTTCTTCTGAATCTAGCTCCGTAACATTTGAAGCTACATCAAATCTGATGACACCTTACTGAATCAGTACAGATTCAGCTACAATTTGGTGTTAGTTGTGCATCTCTAGCTTCATTTGTCACCTCACACTGACACATTTTCTATTTTCCCTATATTTTTGCATATTCTGGATCACCAGATCTGGAATCCGGATCCGATCATCACCAAACTTTGTTGTTTGATAGAACATTTGACTATGTTACACCCTAATTTTTTTCAAGCCTTTCTGCCTTGTTTTTGTGGAGTTAGAAACTAGAATGTCAAAATTCCCCCTATCCCGCAATGGTGAAGAATCCTTTAAAAAACGTACCTGAGCAACGTCATGGTCGTGGTCAATCCCTCAATGTTTTGCGAGCATGTGTTAATTATGTTTAACCACAATACAATTTGTCTATTTTTAAATATTTGGAAATAAAACTGTAAATTGTTGTAAGTGGGGCCACGTCTCTGCTTCTTTCTTACCCTAGTTTGAGAATCTTTTTTTGTTGATGACCTGTAGGGGTCGCCACAATCTGGTGTCACGAACAGGATGTGGGTAGTCACAGAACATGCTTAAATGCACCTGTGACTTTGGGACGAAGTCAAAAATGGTGGGGAGATATGTAGCGGGATGAAGGTCCCGGGTCCTGATTGAAAAGATGTTCCCGCTAGCTTGGCTAACGGGGAATTCCCCTTTGGCTGACCTGGTAGAGGAATAGTCTTTAGTGCGAGCCGTCATGGGTTCGATCCCACCGCCGTTCCAGCCACAAAGGTCCTGCGGTCACAATGGGAACCCCCCAGCAGTCTAAGTCTATAGCAGCATAACTAAGGGATGGTTCAGGGTCACCTGATCCAGCCCTAACTATAAGCTTTAGCAAAAAGGAAAGTTTTAAGCTTAATCTTAAAAGTAGAGAGGGTGTCTGTCTCCCTGATCCAAATTGGGAGCTGGTTCCACAGGAGAGGAGCCTGAAAGCTGAAGGCTCTGCCTCCCACTCTACTCTTACAAACCCTAGGAACTACAAGTAAGCCTGCAGTCTGAGAGCAAAGCGCTCTATTGGGGTGATATGGTACCATGAGGTCCCTAAGATAAAATGGGACCTGATTATTCAAAACCTTATAATAAACAACTATTTTTGACACTTTATAAAGGTAATTTGAGGTCTTGTGTGAAAGACTGTACAACAAAAAGGCTCAAACAATAAACACAAATGCACATTTTGAACAATATATACAAAATGGTCTGTGTTTTTTTGTCTTCATCTCAAAGCAATTTCTGTTTGCTATTACACAAAAGGTCACATCACAAATTTCTACTTCTACTGTGTTTTGGACTGTTCTGTGTTGCTCCTAAAGCAGCTTTCATTCACACTTTAGCCCACTTTGGCTCCTTATAATCTGAGGAGCGGCCCCTCCCCCTCACTCCATTGATATGGTAAACAGTGCTTTGCACAGAGAAAGCAACAGAGTTATCCAGTGACATTCACATGCAAACTTGTGGCGCAATCCTGCAGGGCTGCAACAACAAATCGATAAAATCGAAGCGTTGGCAACACATTGCATCATCGATGCGTTGTGTCAAGTGATTATTCTAATGCCAGTAGCGACCAGTGGACAGAGCAGATCAGACGCTGTTTCGTAGAAGAACTACACACTTAGAATATGGCAGAAGCAAGTAGACAGAAGAAAGTCAAGACTTCAAAAGTGTGGGAGCACTTTACGTTAAACAACGCAAAGACGTTTGTTAACTCCAACATTTGCAAGTCGGACCTCACATGGCACGGGAGTACGACGGTAATGATGCAGCATCTCAAACGAAAGCATATCGGAGTCATCAATGAGGAAGTGGAGAGCTCAGTGTCTGGGCAAGTTAACAAATGTTTATTTTTGTGTAAGCAGTCGTAATGTCTCAGTATGACAAGTCAGGCAGTGATATGAAGCCTGAAGGTTGGATCTAGTCAGGCTCAGGCTGTCTGCGCGTCTCCCAGAGCAGTGAGGTGAGGGGCAGAGAGTGAGAGAAAAAGAAACATTAACAGCACCGAGTTTTTTTTTATTAATGTTGTCCTACCATCGACATTAACGCTCGTCCAATTGTCCGGGAGAAGTGTAAAATGTGATCGGACAAGTAATAGCTCTAAATCGTTTTCCGACAAGTGGCATTTTTTTTTTTTAAAACGTTCAAATTCTTCTCGCACCTCGCAAGAAAGCGTCTTTGTTTTTTCCTGCCACACTCCACACAGCGGACAATCGGAAAACATGATAACAGGGTTCTCCCCAGACAGTGGAGCAACGGCGCCGCGCCACAGTGTTCTGACAGCGTCGTCACACTCTGCTCTGCTATCAGGTAGTTTTTCTAAAATCCAGCCAGGCTATTTGTGCAGAACTACATTTGACATTTGACAACTTGTTGATTTTCAAGTATTTTAAGTTTTCAAATAATGTTCTGTTGTTAAATAAAGTGATGGAAGGAGAGAAAAATTGTTTCCCTGGCACATTTTAAAAAAATTCCCCACTAATCTGATTAATCGTGTCGAAACCCCATCAGATTCATTGATGATCCAAATAATCATTTGTTGCAGCCCTTCTATCCTGATAGTTACACACTCTTTGTTTGAGCACGTGAGATTGTCATCAGAGGCTCTCCGTCTGCTCCATCTGCTTTCACTGATTGCTGTGCGTAATGGCGCAGGGCCCACTGGAGCACCCACGTGAGGTAAATCTGCCCTGCGATTGGATTTTGGAAAACCATGTGACAGTGAACCAATTCTGATTGGACACACATTGCGCACATCATCACACAGCTTCTATGAAGGAGTACAAAGATGGCCGACGGCTGGCTTGAAATTCCGCAGAGTTAACCTTTCAGCAAAACAGGTAAGTTTCTATCTCATATCATTAAAAAGTTATTTATAATTTATTAAAGCTTGGTCTTAGCCATTGTATACGATGGCGTCAGCCCCCAAGGGTTAAGTAGGGTATAACATGTTGGTTTAAAACATGTCAGACATTGACCATTTTTAATAAAGTCATGACTAATGCCTGACATGATGTTTCATGATATGTTCAAAGGTCATGAGGTCAAGCTGTGAACTGCAAATAATGTTGCCTCTGTTTATAATCAAATGGTTTGAACATTTATGTTTGAACTATGCTGATCAATAATGAACAGTTGAATGACTGTATTGTTCAAAATTAAGTGCTGCTTCTGTATTCTGTAAAATGTGAGTGATGCTTCCACAGGGCAAACAATGACTGGGTTGTTATCGGGGAGGCAACCTTGAAAGTGTCTGGAGGAATACAGTGGAACACATGGACCTGTTCTCATACAGAGCTGAAAACAAGAAAACAGGGATTTTTTTTTTAACACTACATTACTTAAGCCACTTTTCCACTACAAAGCTCCAGCACTACGCGGCTCTACTCGGTTTGGTTCCACGCGCGAGCTTTTCTACTGCAAATAGTACCTCTTCAACGTGGGCGGGGTCAGCAGAGCAAACTGCAGTGACGTCGTTTTATACGCGACACAAACATAAACAATGGCGAACTCCGTGTGTTTACTGCTGTGAGTTTTTAAGAGAAAGTTGCTGGCGGCGAGAAAAACACGCTTGAGACGTACAGAAGACTTTGGGAATTCATATGAAGATGAAGACGAGAAGATACAAGCTGCTAGAGATGAAGAGGCAAAGCATGACGGTAAGCTAATCGTTAGCTTTCTAAGATCGTAAATAATAACTGCAGGCTCTCGCTATTAACTATTAAAATTGTGGCTGTCAAAATAAAGCGTTAATTTAGATTAATTACAATACCTATCACGCCTTCAGTCACACTTTGCTCCATTTTCTTTTGACGTCAGTAACTTGGTCTGTAAATAAAGACGCGTTTCTGAGCAATAAACGTGTTAATGTCAATACTTTTTTTTTACCAAAGTAACTTGCTTTGATAACTTATTGTTAAATCTCAAATATGGGAGTTTGTGCATTTACTGACGTTCACGCACAAAATGTTGATTCGGTTTTAATGACCGTTAATATATACGAGGGCTGTCAATAAAGTATAGGTCCTTTTTATCTTTTTCAAAAACTATATGGATTTCATTCATATGTTTTTACGTCAGACATGCTTGAACCCTCGTGCGCATGCGTGAGTTTTTCCACGCCTGTCGGTGACGTCATTCGCCTGTGAGCACTCCTTGTGGGAGGAGTCGTCCAGCAACGTACCTGAGCTGCAGAAAATGAGGCGCGTACCCAGATAGCACACGGAAGGAGGCTGGCCGCTCGCTGCACGATGACGTGCTGCAAAATTAAATCATTAACAACAAGCACCAAAACAATAAGGTTGATACGCAGCACAGCACTGCTACATACCTGCGCCAGGAGTCAGGCAAACAACCAGGTGGTTAAAGTGGAGCGGACCCTGTGCAAATGACGCGCACACTAGCTAGCTGCAGATATTTGCGATAAAATGCCAAGTTTTTGTGGTGTAATCGTAAGAACAGGGAAACTAATCACAGTTTCTTCAGGTTACCGGCAGTTATCGAGCATCAAGGAGAAAATACGCGAGAACTGTCTTCAAAGAGGCGAGCAATCTGGCTAGCACGGATAGCTAGAAGTGACCTTATATCCGAGTCCAGTTTGGCCAATCTACGGATCTGTTCGGATCATTTCATTAAAGGTCAGTCTCCCTATTTAACTAGTGTGTTTCATGTACAGTATTTATTTCACTTGTAAATCCTAGAATATGCAAAATTGTCATATTTACATGCAGTTGAGTAACCACACTACGTGTGTGCGTGTGCTTTTTAATGTGTTTGGCGCATGTGTGCGTGTGCTTTTTAATGTTTTAATGTGTTTGGCGCGCGCTTTTTTTCCGCGTGTTTGGCGCATGTGTGCGTGTGCTTTTTAATGTTTTTAATGTGTTTGGCGCGCGCTTTTTTTTCCGCGTGTTTGGCGCATGTGTGCGTGTGCTTTTTAATGTTTTTAATGTTTGGTGGGCGCTTTTTTCCGAGTGTTTGGCGCATGTGTGTGTGTGCTTTTAAATGTTTTTAGTGTTTGGTGCGCGCTTTTTTCCGAGTGTTTGGCGCATGTGTGCATGTGCTTTTTAATGTTTTTAATGTGTTTGGTGCGCGCTTTTTTCCGAGTGTTTGGCGCATGTGTGTGTGTGCTTTTAAATGTTTTTAATGTTTGGTGCGAGCTTTTTTCCGAGTGTTTGGCGCATGTGTGCGTGTGCTTTTAAATGTTTTTAATGTTTGGTGCGAGCTTTTTTCCGAGTGTTTGGCGCATGTGTGTGTGTGCTTTTAAATGTTTTTAGTGTTTGGTGCGCGCTTTTTTCCGAGTGTTTGGCGCATGTGTGCATGTGCTTTTTAATGTTTTTAATGTGTTTGGTGCGCGCTTTTTTCCGAGTGTTTGGCGCATGTGTGTGTGTGCTTTTAAATGTTTTTAATGTTTGGTGCGAGCTTTTTTCCGAGTGTTTGGCGCATGTGTGCGCGTGCTTTTTAATGTGTTTTGTGCGCGCTTTTTTCCGAGTGTTTGGCGCATGTGTGTGTGTGCTTTTTAATGTTTTTAATGTTTGGTGGGCGCTTTTTTCCGAGTGTTTGGCGCATGTGTGCATGTGCTTTTAAATGTTTTTAGTGTTTGGTGCGCGCTTTTTTCCGAGTGTTTGGCGCATGTGTGCATGTGCTTTTTAATGTTTTTAATGTGTTTGGTGCGCGCTTTTTTCCGAGTGTTTGGCGCATGTGTGTGTGTGCTTTTAAATGTTTTTAATGTGTTTGGTGCGAGCTTTTTTCCGAGTGTTTGGCGCATGTGTGCGCGTGCTTTTTAATGTGTTTGGTGCGCGCTTTTTTCTGAGTGTTTGGCGCGTGTGTGTGTGCGCTTTAATGTGTTTTTGTGTTTGGTGCCCGCTTTTTTCCGAGTGTTTGGCGCGTGTGTGCGTGCGCTTTAATGTGTTTTTGTGTTTGGTGCCCGCTTTTTTCCGAGTGTTTGGCGCGTGTGTGCGTGCGCTTTAATGTGTTTTTGTGTTTGGTGCCCGCTTTTTTTCCGCATGTTTGGCGCGTGTGTGCGTGCGCTTTAATGTGTTTTTGTGTTTGGTGCCCGCTTTTTTCCGAATGTTTGGCGCGTGTGTGCGTGCGCTTTAATGTGTTTTTGTGTTTGGTGCCCGCTTTTTTCCGAGTGTTTGGCGCGTGTGTGCGTGCGCTTTAATGTGTTTTTGTGTTTGGTGCCCGCTTTTTTCCGAGTGTTTGGCGCATGTGTGCGTGTGCTTTTAAATGTTTTTAATGTGTTTGGTGCGCACTTTTTTCCGAGTGTTTGGCGCGTGTGTGCGTGTGCTTTTAAATGTTTTTAATGTTTGGTGCGCACTTTTTTCCGAGTGTTTGGCGCATGTGTGCGTGTGCTTTTAAATGTTTTTAATGTGTTTGGTGCCCGCTTTTTTCCGAGTGTTTGGCGCGTGTGTGCGTGCGCTTTAATGTGTTTTTGTGTTTGGTGCCCGCTTTTTTTCCGCATGTTTGGCGCGTGTGTGCGTGCGCTTTAATGTGTTTTTGTGTTTGGTGCCCGCTTTTTTCCGAATGTTTGGCGCGTGTGTGCGTGCGCTTTAATGTGTTTTTGTGTTTGGTGCCCGCTTTTTTCCGAGTGTTTGGCGCGTGTGTGCGTGCGCTTTAATGTGTTTTTGTGTTTGGTGCCCGCTTTTTTTCCGCATGTTTGGCGCGTGTGTGCGTGCGCTTTAATGTGTTTTTGTGTTTGGTGCCCGCTTTTTTCCGAATGTTTGGCGCGTGTGTGCGTGCGCTTTAATGTGTTTTTGTGTTTGGTGCCCGCTTTTTTCCGAGTGTTTGGCGCGTGTGTGCGTGCGCTTTAATGTGTTTTTGTGTTTGGTGCCCGCTTTTTTCCGAGTGTTTGGCGCATGTGTGCGTGTGCTTTTAAATGTTTTTAATGTGTTTGGTGCGCACTTTTTTCCGAGTGTTTGGCGCGTGTGTGCGTGTGCTTTTAAATGTTTTTAATGTGTTTGGTGCGCACTTTTTTCCGAGTGTTTGGCGCGTGTGTGCGTGTGCTTTTAAATGTTTTTAATGTGTTTGGTGCGCACTTTTTTCCGAGTGTTTGGCGCGTGTGTGTGTGTGCTTTTTAATGTTTGGTGCGTGCTTTTTTTTCCGAGCGATTTTCAACTTTTCTTTGTATGTAACTTTATCCTCCGCGCGTAAATTAGCTTGATATTCACTCTCTTCAACGCTTCTTTCTACATCGTCCGCCATGTTGGAGTGTTTGCTTGTCATCAAGATCGTATGTAATATTTCGTTTTTTAATAAGACTGTTTTCGGGTCATAATAATAATAATAATAATAAAAAATATGAACCCTCAAAGATCATATGTAATATTTCGCTTTTTAATAAGACTGTTTTTGGGTCATAATAATAATAATAATAAAAAATATGAACCCTCAAAGATCATATGTAATATTTCGCTTTTTAATAAGACTGTTTTCGGGTCATAATAATAATAATAATAATAAAAAATATGAACCCTCAAAGATCATATGTAATATTTCGCTTTTTAATAAGACTGTTTTCGGGTCATAATAATAATAATAATAATAAAAAATATGAACCCTCAAAGATCATATGTAATATTTCGCTTTTTAATAAGACTGTTTTCGGGTCATAATAATAATAATAATAATAAAAAATATGAACCCTCAAAGATCATATGTAATATTTCGCTTTTTAATAAGACTGTTTTCGGGTCATAATAATAATAATAAAAAATATGAACCCTCAAAGATCATATGTAATATTTCGCTTTTTAATAAGACTGTTTTCGGGTCATAATAATAATAATAAAAAATATGAACCCTCAAAGATCATATGTAATATTTCGCTTTTTAATAAGACTGTTTTCGGGTCATAATAATAATAATAAAAAATATGAACCCTCAAAGATCATATGTAATATTTCGCTTTTTAATAAGACTGTTTTCGGGTCATAATAATAATAATAAAAAATATGAACCCTCAAAGATCATATGTAATATTTCGCTTTTTAATAAGACTGTTTTCGGGTCATAATAATAATAATAAAAAATATGAACCCTCAAAGATCATATGTAATATTTCGCTTTTTAATAAGACTGTTTTCGGGTCATAATAATAATAATAAAAAATATGAACCCTCAAAGATCATATGTAATATTTCGCTTTTTAATAAGACTGTTTTCGGGTCATAATAATAATAATAAAAAATATGAACCCTCAAAGATCATATGTAATATTTCGCTTTTTAATAAGACTGTTTTCGGGTCATAATAATAATAATAAAAAATATGAACCCTCAAAGATCATATGTAATATTTCGCTTTTTAATAAGACTGTTTTCGGGTCATAATAATAATAATAAAAAATATGAACCCTCAAAGATCATATGTAATATTTCGCTTTTTAATAAGACTGTTTTCGGGTCATAATAATAATAATAAAAAATATGAACCCTCAAAGATCATATGTAATATTTCGCTTTTTAATAAGACTGTTTTCGGGTCATAATAATAATAATAAAAAATATGAACCCTCAAAGATCATATGTAATATTTCGCTTTTTAATAAGACTGTTTTCGGGTCATAATAATAATAATAAAAAATATGAACCCTCAAAGATCATATGTAATATTTCGCTTTTTAATAAGACTGTTTTCGGGTCATAATAATAATAATAAAAAATATGAACCCTCAAAGATCATATGTAATATTTCGCTTTTTAATAAGACTGTTTTCGGGTCATAATAATAATAATAAAAAATATGAACCCTCAAAGATCATATGTAATATTTCGCTTTTTAATAAGACTGTTTTCGGGTCATAATAATAATAATAAAAAATATGAACCCTCAAAGATCATATGTAATATTTCGCTTTTTAATAAGACTGTTTTCGGGTCATAATAATAATAATAAAAAATATGAACCCTCAAAGATCATATGTAATATTTCGCTTTTTAATAAGACTGTTTTCGGGTCATAATAATAATAATAAAAAATATGAACCCTCAAAGATCATATGTAATATTTCGCTTTTTAATAAGACTGTTTTCGGGTCATAATAATAATAATAAAAAATATGAACCCTCAAAGATCATATGTAATATTTCGCTTTTTAATAAGACTGTTTTCGGGTCATAATAATAATAATAAAAAATATGAACCCTCAAAGATCATATGTAATATTTCGCTTTTTAATAAGACTGTTTTCGGGTCATAATAATAATAATAAAAAATATGAACCCTCAAAGATCATATGTAATATTTCGCTTTTTAATAAGACTGTTTTCGGGTCATAATAATAATAATAAAAAATATGAACCCTCAAAGATCATATGTAATATTTCGCTTTTTAATAAGACTGTTTTCGGGTCATAATAATAATAATAAAAAATATGAACCCTCAAAGATCATATGTAATATTTCGCTTTTTAATAAGACTGTTTTCGGGTCATAATAATAATAATAAAAAATATGAACCCTCAAAGATCATATGTAATATTTCGCTTTTTAATAAGACTGTTTTCGGGTCATAATAATAATAATAAAAAATATGAACCCTCAAAGATCATATGTAATATTTCGCTTTTTAATAAGACTGTTTTCGGGTCATAATAATAATAATAAAAAATATGAACCCTCAAAGATCATATGTAATATTTCGCTTTTTAATAAGACTGTTTTCGGGTCATAATAATAATAATAAAAAATATGAACCCTCAAAGATCATATGTAATATTTCGCTTTTTAATAAGACTGTTTTCGGGTCATAATAATAATAATAAAAAATATGAACCCTCAAAGATCATATGTAATATTTCGCTTTTTAATAAGACTGTTTTCGGGTCATAATAATAATAATAAAAAATATGAACCCTCAAAGATCATATGTAATATTTCGCTTTTTAATAAGACTGTTTTCGGGTCATAATAATAATAATAAAAAATATGAACCCTCAAAGATCATATGTAATATTTCGCTTTTTAATAAGACTGTTTTCGGGTCATAATAATAATAATAAAAAATATGAACCCTCAAAGATCATATGTAATATTTCGCTTTTTAATAAGACTGTTTTCGGGTCATAATAATAATAATAAAAATATGAACCCTCAAAGATCATATGTAATATTTCGCTTTTTAATAAGACTGTTTTCGGGTCATAATAATAATAATAAAAAATATGAACCCTCAAAGATCATATGTAATATTTCGCTTTTTAATAAGACTGTTTTCGGGTCATAATAATAATAATAAAAAATATGAACCCTCAAAGATCATATGTAATATTTCGCTTTTTAATAAGACTGTTTTCGGGTCATAATAATAATAATAAAAAATATGAACCCTCAAAGATCATATGTAATATTTCGCTTTTTAATAAGACTGTTTTCGGGTCATAATAATAATAATAAAAAATATGAACCCTCAAAGATCATATGTAATATTTCGCTTTTTAATAAGACTGTTTTCGGGTCATAATAATAATAATAAAAAATATGAACCCTCAAAGATCATATGTAATATTTCGCTTTTTAATAAGACTGTTTTCGGGTCATAATAATAATAATAAAAAATATGAACCCTCAAAGATCATATGTAATATTTCGCTTTTTAATAAGACTGTTTTCGGGTCATAATAATAATAATAAAAAATATGAACCCTCAAAGATCATATGTAATATTTCGCTTTTTAATAAGACTGTTTTCGGGTCATAATAATAATGATAAAAAATATGAACCCTCAAAGATCATATGTAATATTTCGCTTTTTAATAAGACTGTTTTCGGGTCATAATAATAATAATAAAAAATATGAACCCTCAAAGATCATATGTAATATTTCGCTTTTTAATAAGACTGTTTTCGGGTCATAATAATAATGATAAAAAATATGAACCCTCAAAGATCATATGTAATATTTCGCTTTTTAATAAGACTGTTTTCGGGTCATAATAATAATAATAAAAAATATGAACCCTCAAAGATCATATGTAATATTTCGCTTTTTAATAAGACTGTTTTCGGGTCATAATAATAATGAATAAAAAATATGAACCCTCAAAGATCATATGTAATATTTCGCTTTTTAATAAGACTGTTTTCGGGTCATAATAATAATGATAAAAAATATGAACCCTCAAAGATCATATGTAATATTTCGCTTTTTAATAAGACTGTTTTCGGGTCATAATAATAATGATAAAAAATATGAACCCTCAAAGATCATATGTAATATTTCGCTTTTTAATAAGACTGTTTTCGGGTCATAATAATAATGATAAAAAATATGAACCCTCAAAGATCATATGTAATATTTCGCTTTTTAATAAGACTGTTTTCGGGTCATAATAATAATGATAAAAAATATGAACCCTCAAAGATCATATGTAATATTTCGCTTTTTAATAAGACTGTTTTCGGGTCATAATAATAATGATAAAAAATATGAACCCTCAAAGATCATATGTAATATTTCGCTTTTTAATAAGACTGTTTTCGGGTCATAATAATAATGATAAAAAATATGAACCCTCAAAGATCATATGTAATATTTCGCTTTTTAATAAGACTGTTTTCGGGTCATAATAATAATAATAAAAAATATGAACCCTCAAAGATCATATGTAATATTTCGCTTTTTAATAAGACTGTTTTCGGGTCATAATAATAATAATAAAAAATATGAACCCTCAAAGATCATATGTAATATTTCGCTTTTTAATAAGACTGTTTTCGGGTCATAATAATAATAATAAAAAATATGAACCCTCAAAGATCATATGTAATATTTCGCTTTTTAATAAGACTGTTTTCGGGTCATAATAATAATAATAAAAAATATGAACCCTCAAAGATCATATGTAATATTTCGCTTTTTAATAAGACTGTTTTCGGGTCATAATAATAATAATAAAAAATATGAACCCTCAAAGATCATATGTAATATTTCGCTTTTTAATAAGACTGTTTTCGGGTCATAATAATAATAATAAAAAATATGAACCCTCAAAGATCATATGTAATATTTCGCTTTTTAATAAGACTGTTTTCGGGTCATAATAATAATAATAAAAAATATGAACCCTCAAAGATCATATGTAATATTTCGCTTTTTAATAAGACTGTTTTCGGGTCATAATAATAATAATAAAAAATATGAACCCTCAAAGATCATATGTAATATTTCGCTTTTTAATAAGACTGTTTTCGGGTCATAATAATAATAATAAAAAATATGAACCCTCAAAGATCATATGTAATATTTCGCTTTTTAATAAGACTGTTTTCGGGTCATAATAATAATAATAAAAAATATGAACCCTCAAAGATCATATGTAATATTTCGCTTTTTAATAAGACTGTTTTCGGGTCATAATAATAATAATAAAAAATATGAACCCTCAAAGATCATATGTAATATTTCGCTTTTTAATAAGACTGTTTTCGGGTCATAATAATAATAATAAAAAATATGAACCCTCAAAGATCATATGTAATATTTCGCTTTTTAATAAGACTGTTTTCGGGTCATAATAATAATAATAAAAAATATGAACCCTCAAAGATCATATGTAATATTTCGCTTTTTAATAAGACTGTTTTCGGGTCATAATAATAATAATAAAAAATATGAACCCTCAAAGATCATATGTAATATTTCGCTTTTTAATAAGACTGTTTTCGGGTCATAATAATAATAATAAAAAATATGAACCCTCAAAGATCATATGTAATATTTCGCTTTTTAATAAGACTGTTTTCGGGTCATAATAATAATAATAAAAAATATGAACCCTCAAAGATCATATGTAATATTTCGCTTTTTAATAAGACTGTTTTCGGGTCATAATAATAATAATAAAAAATATGAACCCTCAAAGATCATATGTAATATTTCGCTTTTTAATAAGACTGTTTTCGGGTCATAATAATAATAATAAAAAATATGAACCCTCAAAGATCATATGTAATATTTCGCTTTTTAATAAGACTGTTTTCGGGTCATAATAATAATAATAAAAAATATGAACCCTCAAAGATCATATGTAATATTTCGCTTTTTAATAAGACTGTTTTCGGGTCATAATAATAATAATAAAAAATATGAACCCTCAAAGATCATATGTAATATTTCGCTTTTTAATAAGACTGTTTTCGGGTCATAATAATAATAATAAAAAATATGAACCCTCAAAGATCATATGTAATATTTCGCTTTTTAATAAGACTGTTTTCGGGTCATAATAATAATAATAAAAAATATGAACCCTCAAAGATCATATGTAATATTTCGCTTTTTAATAAGACTGTTTTCGGGTCATAATAATAATAATAAAAAATATGAACCCTCAAAGATCATATGTAATATTTCGCTTTTTAATAAGACTGTTTTCGGGTCATAATAATAATAATAAAAAATATGAACCCTCAAAGATCATATGTAATATTTCGCTTTTTAATAAGACTGTTTTCGGGTCATAATAATAATAATAAAAAATATGAACCCTCAAAGATCATATGTAATATTTCGCTTTTTAATAAGACTGTTTTCGGGTCATAATAATAATAATAAAAAATATGAACCCTCAAAGATCATATGTAATATTTCGCTTTTTAATAAGACTGTTTTCGGGTCATAATAATAATAATAAAAAATATGAACCCTCAAAGATCATATGTAATATTTCGCTTTTTAATAAGACTGTTTTCGGGTCATAATAATAATAATAAAAAATATGAACCCTCAAAGATCATATGTAATATTTCGCTTTTTAATAAGACTGTTTTCGGGTCATAATAATAATAATAAAAAATATGAACCCTCAAAGATCATATGTAATATTTCGCTTTTTAATAAGACTGTTTTCGGGTCATAATAATAATAATAAAAAATATGAACCCTCAAAGATCATATGTAATATTTCGCTTTTTAATAAGACTGTTTTCGGGTCATAATAATAATAATAAAAAATATGAACCCTCAAAGATCATATGTAATATTTCGCTTTTTAATAAGACTGTTTTCGGGTCATAATAATAATAATAAAAAATATGAACCCTCAAAGATCATATGTAATATTTCGCTTTTTAATAAGACTGTTTTCGGGTCATAATAATAATAATAAAAAATATGAACCCTCAAAGATCATATGTAATATTTCGCTTTTTAATAAGACTGTTTTCGGGTCATAATAATAATAATAAAAAATATGAACCCTCAAAGATCATATGTAATATTTCGCTTTTTAATAAGACTGTTTTCGGGTCATAATAATAATAATAAAAAATATGAACCCTCAAAGATCATATGTAATATTTCGCTTTTTAATAAGACTGTTTTCGGGTCATAATAATAATAATAAAAAATATGAACCCTCAAAGATCATATGTAATATTTCGCTTTTTAATAAGACTGTTTTCGGGTCATAATAATAATAATAAAAAATATGAACCCTCAAAGATCATATGTAATATTTCGCTTTTTAATAAGACTGTTTTCGGGTCATAATAATAATAATAAAAAATATGAACCCTCAAAGATCATATGTAATATTTCGCTTTTTAATAAGACTGTTTTCGGGTCATAATAATAATAATAAAAAATATGAACCCTCAAAGATCATATGTAATATTTCGCTTTTTAATAAGACTGTTTTCGGGTCATAATAATAATAATAAAAAATATGAACCCTCAAAGATCATATGTAATATTTCGCTTTTTAATAAGACTGTTTTCGGGTCATAATAATAATAATAAAAAATATGAACCCTCAAAGATCATATGTAATATTTCGCTTTTTAATAAGACTGTTTTCGGGTCATAATAATAATAATAAAAAATATGAACCCTCAAAGATCATATGTAATATTTCGCTTTTTAATAAGACTGTTTTCGGGTCATAATAATAATAATAATAAAAATATGAACCCTCAAAGATCATATGTAATATTTCGCTTTTTAATAAGACTGTTTTCGGGTCATAATAATAATAATAAAAAATATGAACCCTCAAAGATCATATGTAATATTTCGCTTTTTAATAAGACTGTTTTCGGGTCATAATAATAATAATAATAAAAATATGAACCCTCAAAGATCATATGTAATATTTCGCTTTTTAATAAGACTGTTTTCGGGTCATAATAATAATAATAAAAAATATGAACCCTCAAAGATCATATGTAATATTTCGCTTTTTAATAAGACTGTTTTCGGGTCATAATAATAATAATAATAAAAAATATGAACCCTCAAAGATCATATGTAATATTTCGCTTTTTAATAAGACTGTTTTCGGGTCATAATAATAATAATAAAAAATATGAACCCTCAAAGATCATATGTAATATTTCGCTTTTTAATAAGACTGTTTTCGGGTCATAATAATAATAATAAAAAATATGAACCCTCAAAGATCATATGTAATATTTCGCTTTTTAATAAGACTGTTTTCGGGTCATAATAATAATAATAAAAAATATGAACCCTCAAAGATCATATGTAATATTTCGCTTTTTAATAAGACTGTTTTCGGGTCATAATAATAATAATAAAAAATATGAACCCTCAAAGATCATATGTAATATTTCGCTTTTTAATAAGACTGTTTTCGGGTCATAATAATAATAATAAAAAATATGAACCCTCAAAGATCATATGTAATATTTCGCTTTTTAATAAGACTGTTTTCGGGTCATAATAATAATAATAAAAAATATGAACCCTCAAAGATCATATGTAATATTTCGCTTTTTAATAAGACTGTTTTCGGGTCATAATAATAATAATAAAAAATATGAACCCTCAAAGATCATATGTAATATTTCGCTTTTTAATAAGACTGTTTTCGGGTCATAATAATAATAATAATAAAAATATGAACCCTCAAAGATCATATGTAATATTTCGCTTTTTAATAAGACTGTTTTCGGGTCATAATAATAATAATAAAAAATATGAACCCTCAAAGATCATATGTAATATTTCGCTTTTTAATAAGACTGTTTTCGGGTCATAATAATAATAATAAAAAATATGAACCCTCAAAGATCATATGTAATATTTCGCTTTTTAATAAGACTGTTTTCGGGTCATAATAATAATAATAAAAAATATGAACCCTCAAAGATCATATGTAATATTTCGCTTTTTAATAAGACTGTTTTCGGGTCATAATAATAATAATAAAAAATATGAACCCTCAAAGATCATATGTAATATTTCGCTTTTTAATAAGACTGTTTTCGGGTCATAATAATAATAATAAAAAATATGAACCCTCAAAGATCATATGTAATATTTCGCTTTTTAATAAGACTGTTTTCGGGTCATAATAATAATAATAAAAAATATGAACCCTCAAAGATCATATGTAATATTTCGCTTTTTAATAAGACTGTTTTCGGGTCATAATAATAATAATAAAAAATATGAACCCTCAAAGATCATATGTAATATTTCGCTTTTTAATAAGACTGTTTTCGGGTCATAATAATAATAATAAAAAATATGAACCCTCAAAGATCATATGTAATATTTCGCTTTTTAATAAGACTGTTTTCGGGTCATAATAATAATAATAATAAAAATATGAACCCTCAAAGATCATATGTAATATTTCGCTTTTTAATAAGACTGTTTTCGGGTCATAATAATAATAATAAAAAATATGAACCCTCAAAGATCATATGTAATATTTCGCTTTTTAATAAGACTGTTTTCGGGTCATAATAATAATAATAATAAAAATATGAACCCTCAAAGATCATATGTAATATTTCGCTTTTTAATAAGACTGTTTTCGGGTCATAATAATAATAATAATAAAAATATGAACCCTCAAAGATCATATGTAATATTTCGCTTTTTAATAAGACTGTTTTCGGGTCATAATAATAATAATAAAAAATATGAACCCTCAAAGATCATATGTAATATTTCGCTTTTTAATAAGACTGTTTTCGGGTCATAATAATAATAATAATAAAAAATATGAACCCTCAAAGATCATATGTAATATTTCGCTTTTTAATAAGACTGTTTTCGGGTCATAATAATAATAATAATAAAAATATGAACCCTCAAAGATCATATGTAATATTTCGCTTTTTAATAAGACTGTTTTCGGGTCATAATAATAATAATAATAAAAATATGAACCCTCAAAGATCATATGTAATATTTCGCTTTTTAATAAGACTGTTTTCGGGTCATAATAATAATAATAATAAAAAATATGAACCCTCAAAGATCATATGTAATATTTCGCTTTTTAATAAGACTGTTTTCGGGTCATAATAATAATAATAAAAAATATGAACCCTCAAAGATCATATGTAATATTTCGCTTTTTAATAAGACTGTTTTCGGGTCATAATAATAATAATAAAAAATATGAACCCTCAAAGATCATATGTAATATTTCGCTTTTTAATAAGACTGTTTTCGGGTCATAATAATAATAATAAAAAATATGAACCCTCAAAGATCATATGTAATATTTCGCTTTTTAATAAGACTGTTTTCGGGTCATAATAATAATAATAATAAAAATATGAACCCTCAAAGATCATATGTAATATTTCGCTTTTTAATAAGACTGTTTTCGGGTCATAATAATAATAATAATAAAAATATGAACCCTCAAAGATCATATGTAATATTTCGCTTTTTAATAAGACTGTTTTCGGGTCATAATAATAATAATAAAAAATATGAACCCTCAAAGATCATATGTAATATTTCGCTTTTTAATAAGACTGTTTTCGGGTCATAATAATAATAATAAAAAATATGAACCCTCAAAGATCATATGTAATATTTCGCTTTTTAATAAGACTGTTTTCGGGTCATAATAATAATAATAAAAAATATGAACCCTCAAAGATCATATGTAATATTTCGCTTTTTAATAAGACTGTTTTCGGGTCATAATAATAATAATAAAAAATATGAACCCTCAAAGATCATATGTAATATTTCGCTTTTTAATAAGACTGTTTTCGGGTCATAATAATAATAATAAAAAATATGAACCCTCAAAGATCATATGTAATATTTCGCTTTTTAATAAGACTGTTTTCGGGTCATAATAATAATAATAAAAAATATGAACCCTCAAAGATCATATGTAATATTTCGCTTTTTAATAAGACTGTTTTCGGGTCATAATAATAATAATAAAAAATATGAACCCTCAAAGATCATATGTAATATTTCGCTTTTTAATAAGACTGTTTTCGGGTCATAATAATAATAATAAAAAATATGAACCCTCAAAGATCATATGTAATATTTCGCTTTTTAATAAGACTGTTTTCGGGTCATAATAATAATAATAAAAAATATGAACCCTCAAAGATCATATGTAATATTTCGCTTTTTAATAAGACTGTTTTCGGGTCATAATAATAATAATAAAAAATATGAACCCTCAAAGATCATATGTAATATTTCGCTTTTTAATAAGACTGTTTTCGGGTCATAATAATAATAATAAAAAATATGAACCCTCAAAGATCATATGTAATATTTCGCTTTTTAATAAGACTGTTTTCGGGTCATAATAATAATAATAAAAAATATGAACCCTCAAAGATCATATGTAATATTTCGCTTTTTAATAAGACTGTTTTCGGGTCATAATAATAATAATAAAAAATATGAACCCTCAAAGATCATATGTAATATTTCGCTTTTTAATAAGACTGTTTTCGGGTCATAATAATAATAATAATAAAAAATATGAACCCTCAAAGATCATATGTAATATTTCGCTTTTTAATAAGACTGTTTTCGGGTCATAATAATAATAATAATAAAAATATGAACCCTCAAAGATCATATGTAATATTTCGCTTTTTAATAAGACTGTTTTCGGGTCATAATAATAATAATAAAAAATATGAACCCTCAAAGATCATATGTAATATTTCGCTTTTTAATAAGACTGTTTTCGGGTCATAATAATAATAATAATAAAAATATGAACCCTCAAAGATCATATGTAATATTTCGCTTTTTAATAAGACTGTTTTCGGGTCATAATAATAATAATAATAAAAAATATGAACCCTCAAAGATCATATGTAATATTTCGCTTTTTAATAAGACTGTTTTCGGGTCATAATAATAATAATAAAAAATATGAACCCTCAAAGATCATATGTAATATTTCGCTTTTTAATAAGACTGTTTTCGGGTCATAATAATAATAATAAAAAATATGAACCCTCAAAGATCATATGTAATATTTCGCTTTTTAATAAGACTGTTTTCGGGTCATAATAATAATAATAAAAAATATGAACCCTCAAAGATCATATGTAATATTTCGCTTTTTAATAAGACTGTTTTCGGGTCATAATAATAATAATAATAAAAATATGAACCCTCAAAGATCATATGTAATATTTCGCTTTTTAATAAGACTGTTTTCGGGTCATAATAATAATAATAAAAAATATGAACCCTCAAAGATCATATGTAATATTTCGCTTTTTAATAAGACTGTTTTCGGGTCATAATAATAATAATAAAAAATATGAACCCTCAAAGATCATATGTAATATTTCGCTTTTTAATAAGACTGTTTTCGGGTCATAATAATAATAATAAAAAATATGAACCCTCAAAGATCATATGTAATATTTCGCTTTTTAATAAGACTGTTTTCGGGTCATAATAATAATAATAAAAAATATGAACCCTCAAAGATCATATGTAATATTTCGCTTTTTAATAAGACTGTTTTCGGGTCATAATAATAATAATAAAAAATATGAACCCTCAAAGATCATATGTAATATTTCGCTTTTTAATAAGACTGTTTTCGGGTCATAATAATAATAATAAAAAATATGAACCCTCAAAGATCATATGTAATATTTCGCTTTTTAATAAGACTGTTTTCGGGTCATAATAATAATAATAAAAAATATGAACCCTCAAAGATCATATGTAATATTTCGCTTTTTAATAAGACTGTTTTCGGGTCATAATAATAATAATAAAAAATATGAACCCTCAAAGATCATATGTAATATTTCGCTTTTTAATAAGACTGTTTTCGGGTCATAATAATAATAATAAAAAATATGAACCCTCAAAGATCATATGTAATATTTCGCTTTTTAATAAGACTGTTTTCGGGTCATAATAATAATAATAAAAAATATGAACCCTCAAAGATCATATGTAATATTTCGCTTTTTAATAAGACTGTTTTCGGGTCATAATAATAATAATAAAAAATATGAACCCTCAAAGATCATATGTAATATTTCGCTTTTTAATAAGACTGTTTTCGGGTCATAATAATAATAATAAAAAATATGAACCCTCAAAGATCATATGTAATATTTCGCTTTTTAATAAGACTGTTTTCGGGTCATAATAATAATAATAAAAAATATGAACCCTCAAAGATCATATGTAATATTTCGCTTTTTAATAAGACTGTTTTCGGGTCATAATAATAATAATAAAAATATGATAGCCGCTGCACAGGGAATCAGCGTATTGAGTCTTGGTGGGGGGTTTTAAGGAAACAAAGTGTCCACTTCTGGATGAACATATTCAAAACCCTTCAAGATGATGGACAGTTTTCTGGGGACTTTTTGGATAAAAACCTGGTACAGTTTTGTTTTCTTGGCCTCGTTCAGGTAAGTTTATTACATACCCATTTATATCTGAATTCAAAATCATTTTTATTAATCATGCTTTTTTCTATTCTCTTTTTTTTTTTTTTGTAGAAGGAGTTGGATGAGGTAGTGCAGACATGGAATACCCACAAGATCAGACCGCGACCTGGCCAAGATGTGCATAGTGGTCGTCCTGTTCTGATGTACACAGTCCCAAGTTTGTATGATGCAGAGGATAAGCTTAAACTCGTGGAGCCTGAAGAAGTAGCTGTGTGTAAGGAAGAGTGCACACCGAAGAGCCAGATCCCTCGTGATGAGACTGTTTACGATCTCTCTGTGTTACTCATGCAGGAGAATCAATGGGGCCATCCTTAGAACAGTGATACTGGAAAATATCTAACACCATTGCCATAGAAAGTGTTAGTGTGGTATCATAGTGTAGCGGGATGAAAGTCCCGGGTCCCAATTGAAAAGACGTTCCCGCTAGCTTGGCTAACGGGGAGTTCCCCTTTGGCTGACCTGGTAGAGGAACGGTCTTTTGTTGCAAGCCGCGTGGGTTCGATCCCCACCGTCGTCCCGGCCACGAAGGTCCTGCTGCTTCAATCGTATGTCAATGAAACGGGTCCTGTAGGATTTTTGTGCTAAAATGGATTTTTTGCTTTTTACTTAAAGCAGTATAGGCCCATAATGGTTCAAGGTGATCCTGGGGTAAAATTTACCAGATGCTCAGATTTTGTTGAAACTGGTGAGAAGTTGTTTGTATTGTGTCATAGGGTCCCCCCACCCCCACACAAAAGAGCTATTTTACGGTGTGTGGCATTTGATTGGATAATTAAATAGCAGAATGTGTCAAAGGTCTACATGGTCTATGGGGGCCACTAAGACTTTCCCTGGATGTTGCAGATGGTGCCATCACCAAATCAGTTAAAATGCTTTTTCTGCTTCAGTATGACAAGAGAAATCATTTGACACCACTTTCAATATCATCTGAGCATTTACCCCAGGATGACCTTGAAGCTTTAAAGCCCTATACCTGTGTAAATATCAGCCAGAACCTAGACAAACTATATTTATTTATTACTATTATTATAATCCTCTCAACAAGACAGATATATTGGAGTATATTTGAAATTGATTAACTTGATTTTCAATTTACCTGTGTACTAACCTTTGTCCCCTTGCAGGAGAGATGTAGGGGTCTGAAAATTTGAACTCCGTCATTTTATGACAGTCTTGGTCCTGTTGAAACCCAAGCAGCAACAAAATCAATTTTAGCATGAAAATCCTATGGGAATACACACCATACCTCACTATGTGCATGTTTTGATGGATTTATTTATTTTTGTTTTGGAATGATATAAACACTGTTCTTGTGCGTGATTATAGTAACAGCTAAACTTAAATGTGTTAAACATGTAGAAATGCTTTACACAATTGTTTTGGTTAAAAAAAAAGTTCAAAATACTTCACAATTGGTTTACAAACTATTCCTTTTTGCACACCTACCCATGAACTGGTATCCCACTTAGGTGCTCAACTTTACATTTTAGACAGTTTTTATACAGTTCAGAACACACTAAAATTAAGATGCAACATTGTTTACTTATATTGCTAAAACATCTATTTTCAATTCAATTTTTCAATTTTATTTCCTTTATATAGCACCAAATCACAGAGTTGCCTCAAAGTGCTTCACACAGGTAAGGTCTAACCTTACCAACCCCCAGAGCAACAGTGGTAAGGAAAAACTCCCTCTGAGGAAGAAACTTCAAGCAGACCAGACTCAAAGGGGTGACCCTCTGCTTGGGCCATGATACAAAACATAAATTACAGAAACAATTCACAGAATTCACGGACGAATATACAAGAATTGCTGTTGGTGCACAGGACAGGAGGGTCACCAACACAAACACAACTCACATCTCTGGACGGAGCTGCACCTTAAACAGAGAGAAAAAACACAATCAGGCATCAGAAATACAAAAAATACTGCATAATTTGCCAGCATTAAACAACAAGAAAAACAGAAGAAATACTAAGGTGATCTGTAGATGATTTGTTCAACATCATCTCTAAACAACTGGTGAACAGTGAATACTCTTTAAGACCACCACATGTGACTATGTAAATGTCTTATGACAAACACAGAACAGATGGTAAAATAAAAGTGCAGAATGGAAATGGGCAAAAAGTTCTGTCTTATTTCTTTGTATCTAACAAACTTAACTTTACTACATTTTTAGTCTCCCTTTAAACTATTATCTGTTCCATCCAACATGAACTACACAATGTCCATGATCCATATGTTGCTCTCTAAGACGGCATTAAACTCGGATTGGAAATCAGGAAATCCATCGTAACAATCAGCTATTTCCAAAATACAGCCACATGTTCTTCCAATAGGTCTTCTTGTAAATGCTGACATATTTGAAAACATGACTTACATGAAACATGAAATATTAGGACATCACTTCCTGTTGTGAATCTCAGGAACCTTTCCAGTTTGTCTTTATTTAATTCTCTTTTAAGGTGGTTGTGGACCTCCCTTTGGCTTCCTGTCATTGATTCTGGGAATTGATGTAATCCCACTACTTTTTTAGGAGTTGGTTTTTAGTTTTCAAACATCCTCAAAAGCTCATGTGTGAAAGAGACATTTGGCATAACTATGTCCTTCCAACAATCTATATCACAAACACCAACTCCTTGTGTGCAATCTCTTGCAGGATGTTTCTCAGTGTCTCTGGTATAACTCTTGTGTGGCATTCGTAGTTTGACAGAACCTCAAGAAGCTCATCCAGCTCAACTGATGCAAAATCATCGAGGGCCTGCTGCAGCTCTTGACATGGAGGTGGAGGGCAGCTGTGTTGTCGAGGCAAAAGGCAGCAGTAATGCAGAATGAGGAGTGGGCACACTGGAGGTAGAAGGCACCTGTGGTGTGGGGCGTGGAGTGGGCACACTGGAGGTAGAAGGCACCTGTGGTGTGGGCACACTAGAGGTAGAAGGCACCTGTGGTGTGGGCACACTGGAGGTAGAAGGTGGCTGTTGCAACATGAATTCAAAGTCATATGTCTCTGTCATTCTCATCTGATGAATATTCTGCAGTATCAACATGTGAGCCGAATGTGACTTCATCAGATGAGGAGATAAGGTCCACAAGCTCTGTGTTGTGTTGAGGGTCTTGGTCATAGCTGTGGTCAGTGACTGAGGACAAATCTGTGTCTGCATTAGGTAAGGCTGGGCGGCTAAGTGTGCTGCCTCCAACATGATCATGAACTAACAGGTCACCAACGTCTGATGAATCATCTGTCTGTTGATTAGAATGATCTTTATCGCTTTCATTGTCACTTGACTCCAGGAGTTCTGTATCATTGTTTCCTGCTTCTGATTCAGATGCGTCTGTAGGGCTTGGCTGTGTTTTGCAAAGAGTAGCAATATAAAATGGTAACCTGGACACACATGTAGTGTCATAGAAAACACTGATGGTAATGTCCTTCTCAGTGATTCTATTTTGCTTATAATCCCAGAGCTCAAATCTAAAATCACTTTTCTGGCCTTTTGTGGACTTTCCCACCAGGAAAGAAAAGATTCTTCTCCTTTTCTAGAACAGTGTGCATCCCTGTTTGTATTTCAAGATCCAAGGTTCGAGTGCCACCTGCTTCTTTGGCTCTTATTTTCTTAAACTCCCCCTTCTCAAAATTAATCCACCCTATTTAAATTTGCGATGGCTTGCTTTACCTCGCTTTTTGGCAGGACCAGTGCGTTCATTGTGCTGTACTGTTCCTTTATTTTATTGGCAGCAATTTCTTTTCTCTGTTGAAGTTTTGACCTCAGTTTTTCAAAAAGTCCAGTCTTCCTCCTCTGAAGAGATGTTTGACCTTTGCAAAGATTTCTCAATGCCAGACGATCCCCATATGATGGAATATAATTAGCCAGATCGTTGTCCTCCATAAGACAGATGACATGGATGTCAATCTGTGGAAGTAAAGGACATAACAGTTAACAGATTAGTCACAAAAACGTTAATTAGGATGACACATAGCAAGGACTGCTTATAAATACTATATGGCTTTGTATTTATTGTGTGTATTCCTGGTACCTTTTCATTCTCCAGATGGTTAATAACCTCCTCTGGGACACCACGTTCTTGCAAAAAATCAGAGACTGTCAAGACTCTGCCCTTTGCTGTAAAAAGACACCACAATATCAATCAACAACCTTAAATCATACATGGTTTGCATTTTCTGACCTAATGACACAGACCAATATCACTAAAAATATATAGAAAAATATTTTTTAAAAACTTGTTCATTTACAGTAGTTGCTTTAGCCTGCTATTAAGTTTTATTAATTTTTTAATGGGCTTAATAACCTGCTAGTAAATGTAAAGGATATTGAGCCTATGCAACTTAAAAGTATACATAAAAATACATTCAACGCTAGCTACATCAACTTAATAATTTGATAAATAGCCAAATCAGCATAGCTAACATCCAGGTGAGCTGTTACCTGCATTTGTATTAACTGCGAGCACAAGCATTATAGCATTATTTCTCTTATTGTTCAGACATTAAATATTGAAACCGCTGCCCATCTATTAATTCTTTTTGACGGTAAAAATGTACATGATGAAGCCATTGTTCTCTCATTCCATCGCTATGTACCTGTAGTTTTACATGTTCTAATCTTGCATTGTCTTTTTCTTGCAAATGTACGTTTATAATGTCGCAAATTTGCATTTTTAAATCTCACAAATTTGCGTGTTATTTCTCGTAAATCTGCATGTTTATTCTCGTATATTTACTTCTCGCAAATTTGCTTCTTTTTTCCTCACAGATTTGCATGTTTAGAATCTCGAAAATTTGCCTGTTTAATCTGGCAAATTTGCTACCTTTTTCTTGCAAATTTGCTGCTTTTTTTCTCACAGATTTGCATGTTTACGTATAATCTCGAAAATTTGCGTGTTGTGGCAAATTTGCTACTTTTCTTGCAGATTTGCATGTTTTTAATCTGGCAAATTTGCGTGTTATTTCTCGTAAATTTGCACGTTTATTCTCGTATATTTGTGACTTTAAAGTCAAAAATATAATCTCCATTTTTTTTCCTGTTTGAATGGGCCTTATACACCGTTGTACTGAAGTCCAAGTGTTGAGAGTGAGATAAGCATGAATCGCTGATGTAAACAAAGCCTGATGCAGCAGTAAGCAGTGCCTGTCGTGTGCGTACGTGGGTTTGTTTGTAACGACAGCAGCGACCGGAAGTGGATTCGCGTCATGCACACTCAGAACTTTGAATCGGTCTATCCGGTTGTTAAGTTCAGACGTAACGCATCACGTGATAAATCTGTTTCCGGGTCCAAAGACCTGCAAGTTTACAGTTAGTTACATCTGTATGATCCTTTTAAGGATCTACAGTTTTAGTTTGTGTTTACAGTGTGTGCAAACCTCTGTCCCTCCGTTAAGCGCATTTCTTTCTAAGGTAAGAACACTGAATAAAACTTTTTTGCCTTTTACTTGATATATTTTATTATGCACAGGTAAAACATACATGTCTGTTTGTGAATAAAAAAATATTTATTACAATAAATGCAAACTTCACTTTCCCCCCGAATGACATGAACAGGAAGCGATCGCGGCTCACAGCAACTCCCACTGAAAATAACAAACAACCTGAGCTTCTGGCATTTTTACATAAAACAAATGTCTAAAACCCCAGTTAATATATCCAGGAGAGTTTTAGGCACAATATACAAAGAGTTTTATGTTGCCATATTAATACTGTTGTCCGTGTGCAGCCTGATCAGAGCGTCTCAGTGCAGGTCTCAATGACAGCGGGCCTTTTTTGTTTAGAGCCGGAAGTTGAAAGTCACATGATGCATTACATCACACTTAACCGGGTTAAAAACAAACTTTAATATCAATAAGCTGCACGTGACCAGAGGCCAAAACACGTCGTCATTCACGTGACTCTGACTTGGGCTCGTTGATGTTAGCTGCATTACTAGATTTGGCCAGTAGGCGGTGCTGTAATTTCAAAGCTGCTTTGAGCTTTTTAAACGTTGTTATGGTTGATTGCGGCCAAATCACACCTGTGGTGACACACTTTGACATCGACAGTGATTTAAAAAAAAAAAATGTATTTAAAGTATGTTAATTTCCATGTTGCACAGAACAATTCACATATCACTTTTTTCGGTGAAGTTTGGATATTTGGCCAATTTTTTTAAACTTCAGATGTGGTTTCGAGTCACGTTTTCCAGCAGGACGAAACAGAGAACATTTCCAAGTCTGGATTTGTTGGAAAACAGTATTTTAATGCAAATACACACTTAACACCACGTTTCTTCATGAAAAAGAAAAAATATTCCAGTAAGCCCCTAAGTTCTAATTTTCCACATTTTATTCATACACCATGTTTCTTCAGAATAAATAAACATAAATGGATAAATAATTTCAAAGGATCAACACAAATACAAAGAAATTATTGCAGTTTTGTTGAACACAAGTGTTCTAAATGTTAAATATAATAAGATGAATTTTTTTATATGTGTGATGTTTCTGCAAAAGTGACTTCAGGGTTAAATAATACATTTTGAATCCTGATTTTGTTTCTTGTTTTTCCCGTTTAACTTTAAACTGTGATCTAAAGTAAACCAGTAGCGAGCAGTATTCCTGGTATTTATATTTGTAAATAGTTTTTTTTTTACTTTTACGTTCGATACTTTGTGTGCTTCTTACCCTGTGTGCTGCTATACAATGCTACTGGAACCTCACTCCCTAAGGGGTATGAATACCCCCCTTAGGGAGTATTCCCAAGGCATTAGTAAAGTTCTATCTAATCCAATCTTATCTAAATATAAAGTAAAAGTCTGTGTCCAAACTGGTTCTGGACTGGCTCTGGTGGTGTAATTCAGTAAAGTGTTTTGGGTCACTTACAACACAAAACTAATTATTAATGGAAAAAATAGTAAAGTTAATATTTCTGTTTAATGCATGAAATGCACACGAAATTCTTACCACGATCAGGGGAGTTTATTTAATGAACTATTCAAAATGTAAACAAATAAAAACCAGAACCAAATCCTGACCAGCAAAAGATTTAATGTCTTCTTCCTCTTGAGATCTGTTGAAGATATTTTATATAAAACAAGAGGTAAAAGAAAAAATTTTATAAAGCAAGAAATAAATTAAGGAGTGAAACAGAAAAATTCTGAGGTAGAATCACAACAACAAAGTTTTCCAAAATCTGATTGTAATCTGTCCAAGACCTTTGACCTATAGAGTAACAAATCAGAGTCACAGACAAACCGACGGGTCAGGGACTAACCAGCAGGGTCACAGACATCCTACGACTTTCTTCTTCTAATAATAATAAGTGACAGAGATGCGACGGCTCTTTGATGATTGAGAAAATAGTCCTAAATAATTATCAAAAATCTAGAAAAAGGTCCAAAATCTTAAACTGTGACTCTGTGCCGTCACAAAAACATCAGCAGACCTGGCAACACTCTGTGGATGGTCCAGTCTGTATTTGGACAGCTGTCACTCACTGTCCAGAAGTGTGTCCGTCTCTTCCGGTCCGGCTGTCCCCGTTTCAGAGTTCCGTCCTCCATTCTGGCTCTGCTGCGTTCCTGCGGTGATCCGCGTCTGCGGTTTGTGCGGCGGCGTGTTGTTGGCTGGGACAGCGGCGTCACTGAATATGGTGTCCTTGAAGATGGAACTGAAGGAGAAGGAGGACGCACACAGCGACTCCTGCACCGGGGGCTTTTTGGCAAGGACCACAGCTGGGTCTCTGGGAGGTTTTGCTGGAGGTGTGGCCTCAGGTTCACCGTTCCTGACGTCTGGGTCCAGTGGTTGATTCCGATTGGCTGTTTCTTGCTGGTGCTGAGTACCGGGCGGTTCTGATGGTTCCTGCAGGGTACCAGCGGGGATCAGGTTGCTGTGGACACTGGAACACTGGGACGAGCCCTCTGCTGTGGAGATGATGCTGCTGGCATGGGGCAGAATTTAGGGCACCTGGGTTCCTGCAGTGGTTCCTCTTTGCCAGCAGGAGGGGAGAAGCAGTTCAGGCAGCCAGACACAGAGGAGGACTTCCCCTGAACATACAGGACCGTGACTGGTGGATAAACGGAGGATTTTGTGGCGTCACCTTTGCTGGAGGTCGTTTTGACAGTAAGACCTGTTTCTGATGCACAGCGTGCCACTTTGACCTTTGACCCCCTCCTGATGTACTTGGGACCCCTCGTGAGCCAGCAGTCGTGGGCGGGCTCAGGGTGGTTGGGTCTGGCTGCGGACTGGAGATCTTTGTTGTGACTGAGCGTGATGGGCGTGGCAGTCTCTTTGGGTGTGGCAGCGAGTGGCGGCTGCTGCTTGTGTTGGGGGGTGGAGCTATCACTGGGTGACAGGTAAGAGGAGGAAGAGCGTCGAGACGGTGGCTGTTGGACGGGACTACTGCCGTTTGAGCAGGGTTCACCATCCAGACTGAACGCACCGCTGCTCGCACTCTGCGCCCGAAGCTCTGCGCCACTGAGCTCTGCAAAGGACACAGAGTGGGATTTGAACCGGCAACTTCAACACACAGATCACCTCAAACCCTGAACCACCTCATGACCACCATATCACTGTGGACAAAGACATGTTGACCAGCAGGGGGCAGCAGAGTCAGGTCATCCTGCTCTCCTGTGGCCTCTGCAGTAACCATGGCGATTAACATGAAACAAGGTCATGATGGAGATTTGATGGATTTAGTCTAATTCCTGCACATTTGCTGAATCCTGTAAATGAGGGTGCAGAAGGTTTTACCGTGTCTCTGCAGCTCGCCACGGTCCTCAGAACCAGATGGTGCAGCGCCATAATTCGAGTCCTTGTCTGTGGAACACACAGTCGATAAATAATAATAATTTTTAAAAATGACTGCATGTTTCAGAATTTAAAAAAAAAAATGGAAATGGTTCAGTTTTGATGTGCCACCGGAATCAGTTCTACCTGTCAGCTGACAAAGATGGAGATCAGGGTCAGGGGGGAGATGTCTGCATGGAGGAGTGAAGGGGTGAAGGTGGAGGATGGACAGAGATGATGAGGTTAATGTTTCCTTCCTGTCTGTTGACCTTTCACCCCACAGGTCACCTGACATTGAGGGAAACGCCAGGCTGCTCAGGGCTGTAGGTGTGGATGGAGAGGTCAAAAGGTCAGAGAGATGGGACCTGGTTTTTATTACTGTGTGGACACACGGAAAAGGATCACTTGTTTCAGAGAACAAATAATCACTCACTCATCTTCAACTGCTTACTTTAATTAAGGGTCACGGGGGGAAGGGGGAGCTGGAGCCTATCCCAGCAGTCACAGAGCGCGAGGTGGGGTTCACCCTGGACAGGACGCCACACAGACAAACACACACACATTCACACCTACGGACACTTTAAAGTTTTCAGTCCATCTAACCTGCATGTTTTTGGATGTGTGAGGAAGCCGGAGCAACCGGAGGGAACACACACAAACTCCCCACAGAGAGGACACAGGTGGGTATCGAGCCCATAACCTTCTATGAGGCACCAATGCCAGTGGTGGGCACAGATAACCAAAAAATTAACTTCGATAACAGATAATCAGATAACTGAAAAGTTATCTTTGATAAAGATAAAATGATAAACCACCCAAAAATGTATCGTAAGTTACAGATAACCGATAAATTCTAGTATTGTTTCTGGTACATTTGCAACTACTAACAAACTGAATTTGAGTTTTAACACCACGATCGCTTCTGGTAGCATCAAAAGCGACAACAGACCCAAACAATGAGCCCACACTTCTGTCTTTGAACATCGTGCCCCCTGCTGGAAACTCTTGTTTACTACACGGCTTCCAGCTCAGATGCAAGCTGAGAGCAGCCACAAAGCCCAGCTCTCTACCAATCACAGTGCTCCGGTCAGGCGGAGGTCTTGGAAAATAAAGCAGTGCTGACTTATGGTTTGGTGTGAATACCGATAGAATAACTCCATTAATGTCAATTCTGTCATTTGTACAAAGTTAAAATATAACATATCTTTTAATGTTGAATAATGCACTAATTCTGAAGATCTGTAACAAACAGACAGATTGCAAAGGATTCTGGGTAAAATGTGCCTCTGCTAAACACTGATTGGTTCAGTCATTCATTATGTAAATCAACACGTGACGTGTTGGTGTTTACAGATAATGTGCTTTTGTAAAATATTCCATTTTTTATTTGTGTCATCGCAACATGTTTTGCATATGGAGAGAATGTGCGCACGTTTTATTATATTGTGCGCTCGTTTTAAGCATTGTTTGAGTAAAACAGCACAATCTACTTAAACGTGGCCACAATTTGTAAAACGCGCACTCAGTATTGTCTTGACACATAAATGTTGGCTATTAGCCAACAAACCAGGAGACAGTGTGACACATTTCCCCATTAGAAATGGATCTGGTCAGAGTGTATTATCATGGTTTGGGCGCACAAGGATTAACGTTTCAAATCCCACAAAACCTCGGAGAGGTCGCCGCGCTGCGAGATCTCAGTAACACTGAGAACTAACCCTAACCCACGTTATCGGTCTAAAAATTATCGGACAAAAATTTATCGCAAGATAATTAGTCCAATAATGGTTTTTAAAGTTATCTAGAAAGATAACCCGATAATGAAAACATTATCTTCGATAATTATCGGTTATCGGATGATCTGAACTGTGCCCACCACTGACCAGTGCTAACCACTAAGCCACTATGCCACCAAAAGAAATCATCTGAAGCCTAATTTAATTAAAAAAATAATGATCAACCTGTTATTAGGACTCATTTTAAATACAATGCAGTTCTTGTAATTTGGGGTCAAAGAAGCTGAACAATATGTTCATGTGTTTGGACATGGAGCTTATTCAGCGGTGGGTTAAACCCTCCGGAACCAAGTACATTTACATCTACTGTACTTTAAAAAAGTACAGATACACAAGTTTGTTTGTTTTTTCCCCTTTTTGCGACTTCCACTACAAAATTTGTGAAGATCCAGGGCAAAATGGGAGGAATCAAAATATTTGCATGATATGTGACCACCAGTGTGCACACAAAATGGAAAAAATGCTTTGAAGATAGAGATACTTTATTGATCCCCCTAAGGAGAAATTTGACTGTTCAGCAACAAGACATCCATGCATAAACATAAAAAAATACATACATAGTTAACTTGAAAATCACTAACAAATAAAATGCAAATGTTCAGACCAAGCTGTTATAAAGTCTTATAGCAGAGGCGACAAAAGACCTCTTATATCGTTCTGTTCTGCAGTGCAGGGAAAGCAGCCTGTTGCTGTGGTTGCGGTTATAAAGGTTTATCTTATAACAGTTCTGTTGTTTATTTTGGGTTCTTTCACCATCTTAAGTTAATTTTTCTGAGGTAGTGAGTTTTCAAACATTTCCGAAGTAAAAGCAAATTATTGTTTTACAGGAGCAGCTGCATTAAAGGTACGTGCAGCACCACTACAGTTCTGTTGCTGTTAGATCTCAGTGCTGCATTTGATACAGTGGATCATCATATTCTACTTGATAGGCTGGAAAATCATTTTGGGATTACTGGGAGTGCCCTTGTATGGTTGACATCATACTGACCAGTCGTTCTCACTGTTTTGTACAGTGACACTACCTCTAATCTTCGTGGCATGAAATTTGGGGTTCTACAGGGGTCTGTCTTAGACCCCTGCTTTTCTCCCTTTATATAGCACCCCTTGGGCACATATTGCGGCATTTTGGGATTACCTTTCACTGCTATGCAGATGATACTCAGTTATACATGCCAATAACTGCTGGTAATCTCGTTCACATAAAATCCTTAGAAGATTGCTTTGCATCAGTGAGAAGTTGGATGTCTAGAAACTTCCTACTTTTAAACTCTGATAAGACTGAAATGATGGTTCTTGGTCCAGTGAGACATTGGCATCAATTGACGAGTTAACGCTTAGCCTAGGTTCGTGTATCATACATCACACTGACAAGTGAGGAACCTTGGGGTAATTTTTGATCCTACATTGTCCTTTGACCTCCACACTAGAAATATTACGAGGACTGCTTTCTTCCACCTGCGAAAGATAGCAAGATTCGTCCCATCCTGTCTATGGCTGATGCTGAGACCCTGATTCATATGTTTGTCTCTTCTAGATTGGACTATTGCAATGTTCTATTTTCTGGTTTACCTGCAGTCCAGCATTAGGGTCTCCAATTGGTTCAAATGCTGCTGCCAGACCTTTGACAGGAAGCAGAAAGTTCAACCACATTACACCCATTTTGGCGTCTCTTCATTGGCTTCCTGTCCCAGTGAGATCAGATTTTAACGTTCTGCTACTAGCCTATAAAACTGTTCACGGACTGGCACCTCCCTACCTAGCTGACCTAATTAAGCCTTACGTACCGGCCCGGACATTGCATTCTCAGGTTGCAGGGCTACTTTGTGTCCCTAAGGTGAATAAAAAGTCTGCGGGTCACAGAGCTTTCTCTTATCGTGCCCCTGTTCTGTGGAATGATCTCCCTGCGTCAGTAAAACAGTCAGATTCTGTGGAGACTTAAAGTGCAGACTTAAGACTCACTTATTTTCCCTTTCCTATGGCTAGCATACTGGTACAGTTTGTTTTATACTTTTACTCTTAATTTGTTTGATTAGGAAACGGAGTGTGGCCACGGCCTCAACTTTACCTAAATTCTGAAACTAAATATTGGCTCACAACAGGCTAATTTGTGACATGAGTGAATGTAATTGTGTCTAACCTGAACTAGATCAGTGGTCCTCAAACTTTTCAGACCAGGAACCACTTAACCATTCAAAATTAAATAAATAAATAAATAAAAAAAATCTTGTGGATCGCAGATCTCCCCAAATATCCAAAAACAATAATAATTTACATACGAGTTGAGTTAAATATTTTTCAGTTGGAATATGATATTAATTTAAAATGTGATATTTCACCAATATCCCGCCCGTGGGGACGTGGCCTACACAGCAGACCTGACGTGGACAGCTTCACAGCAGCAGCGACACAGACGAGTGCAAATACTACAGTAATGGGTTCGTGCTAATTTATGGTTCTCTGTGAGCGCACGTCGCCATCTGGAGCGCCGCTGATGTTCAATTCATACTTAACGTTAGCCCGTCTGCAACGTTAGCTAACGTTACTCCCCGCACATTAAAAACAGTCACACTCAAAAGTCTCGCATCTACCCGGGGAAGGCTGGTTTATCCTCTGTTGTTAAACCGACTCACTATTCCTGCGTGACCAACATGGCGTTCGGCTGTTTATCTTTCCCGCTCCTCGTAATTTTGGTCAGTTTATTCAACTTATACCCTGATTCCAAACATGAAACTTGCTCCAAAAACATAAGAAGATACATAGATAGCAGGGAGAAGACCTGGGAAGAAGGTCGCGATTGTGCTGCTGTGATTTTGTGCTAACTGGAACTGACCTTGACCTTGGTCGCTGATCCAAACGTAAACAATCGTGGACTAATAGAACTGTAAAACCTGGATTATATCTGTTCACGCTACTGATACTGATGTCTGGCGACATCCAGATACAACCAGGCCCACCAAAGACAACCACGAATGCTACGTCTCCTGTGGATTATGTGACAAGAACGTCAGAAGCAATCAAGCAGCCCTGCAATGTGACTCCTGTGATGTCTGGAGCCATCAAAAATGTATGGATATGCCAGTGAAGGAATATCATCGCCTAGGTAACTGACGACCCCTGGTATTGTCCTAAATGTGTTTACCGCAGATGTCTGACTCTTTGTTCGATCCTGCTGATGATGCCCCCCAGCCTGTTGATCCAGTCTCAGACGAACCCGAGCCGAGGCAATACGACTTCCTGCACTCCAAGGGCCTCAACTTTGTACACCTCAACACCCGGAGCTTTCTTCCAAAGCTGGATGAACTACCCAGGTTGGTGGTGGACACTAAAATAGCCGTGACAGGCGTAACGGAGACATGGCTCGCCGCAACAGTGACAGATGCAGAAGTGGAAATACCTGGTTACCTGCTTACATGTAAAGACAGGAATCGTGAAGGCGGAGGTGTCGGTATTTATGTAAGGAGTGACATTGCTTTCAACCCGCGGAACGACATCAGTGATGATCTAGAGACAGTATGGATTGACATATCTCCCAAAGACAAAGCCCATCCTCGTCGGCGCGTGCTATAGACCACCAAAGCAGACAGACTTTTTCCAACGTTTAGAGCAATCATGCATGAACTGTGACAGTTTTACAGCTAGGGAATGTATTATAATGGGTGACTTCAATGTGGACATTAGTGCTCCTAAAGCAAAAACCAGTGAACTTCACAATGGTTATAAACGTTTTTTTATCGCAGTTTGATTTGTCACAGCTAATCACTGAGCCAACAAGGATTACTCCAACCACAGCAACTGTTCTAAATTTGTTTACTGTATCTGACCCTGCCAAAATATCTCAAACTGGTGTATCAGATTTCACTGTTAGTGATCATTTACTCATTTATTGTACTCATAAGCTTAAAAAGTCACCAGTTAATCAGCATAATGGTATACATATCAGGTCTCTCAAAAGTTATAGTAAACAACTGTTTGAAACTTGTCTGTCTGAGGTAGACTGGCAGGAGGTGTATGGTTGTACATCGGAGGATAGGGCATGGTATGTATTTAAAAATAAGTTTCTTACATCATGGACCAAATAGCACCGTTCAAATGTGTTCGCGTTAGGCAACATACAGATCCCTGGATGACAGGAGAGATCCTGCATCTTATACATGAAAGGGATTGAATTTTCTTTAAATTAAAAAAAAAAACAAGGACCACAATTTATACCAAAAGTACATTTATCTTCGAGATCAGGCGCAATATCGGAAAAAAGAAGCCAAATCCAATTACATATCAAGTAAAGTCGATGAATATAAAAAACCTAAAAAATTGTGGCAAACTCTAAATATAAATGGAGAGACATGTTTCGATAAATTAAAGGTATCCAAGCACTTCAACAAATTCTTCACTACCATCGCCTCAACACGTCGACAAGCTTCCGCCTTCTGTCGGTAAATATGGCATACGCCATATTAGGGAGTACTATCAATCTTTGTTTGCTCCGGTAAATAGTTTTAAACTTTCTTTGGTCTCGGAGGACATGGTTACTAAGATCTTGTCTGATCTAAATTCGAGCAAGGCCACCGGTTTAGACAACTGTCACCCAGATTATTAAAGATAGTGCCAAGCTCATTTCTTCTCCTTTAACGCATATTCTAAATTTATCTTTGGCTACTGGTAAAATCCAGATGATCTAAAAGCGGCTAGGGTGACACAGATTCACAAAAAGAACAGCAAACTTGAGGCAGGTAACTATCGACCGGTTTCGATTCTGAGTACGTATCTAAATTATTTGAGAGAGTGTCTATAACCAACTTCACGATTATCTCAGAGCCCATAAGCTCTTCTAGTTTCAGATCCGCTTATTCTACCAATACCTGCCTGATAAATCTGACTGATTATATCAAGTAGGAACAGGATAGAGGACATTATATAGCTATGGTCCTCTTAGATCTTCAAAAAGCTTTTGATACGGTAGACCATAGGATCCTCTTACAGAAACTCAACGCTCTAGAATGTCATGTATCAGCCATAGACTGGTTCCAATCCTATCTTGGAGAGTGAAAATAATCGGTTGAGATTAGTGGAACAATCTCTAATCCGGCTACCATAACATGTGGAGTACCACAAGGCTCTATTCTTGGGCCTCTACTTTTTCTCATTTATGTTAACGACATTCCGTCCGGCGTCAGTTGCAAGACACTCTTGTATGCTGACAACACTAGTTCTTTTATATATTATTATTTTTTTAAATTGTGTACTATATAGGTACTTTTTTATTTTTTATTCCACCTAGTCACAAATTCATATTTTCTCTTTACATTGTTAAAAACCATTTTTTGTACCCATGTTGATCATGTACTGTATCTGTTTTTTTATAAGGACCACAATGGAAATAAGCGCTTGTGCTTTTTTGTGTAATCCTTTTATTTTAATGTTACTTGTATACAGTATTTGTTATTGTTATACAATGTACATTTCGATAATAAATAAATCAATCAGTCAATCCTCACAGACCACTAGGGCTCGCCACAGAGCACTGTTTGAGAAAAGATGAACGAGAAGATGCTTTTTACGACACTTTGTGGTGATAAAACATGAGGACAGTGTGATGGAGGGAGAAGAGAAATAAACACTTACACAGGGAACGATGGAACAGGGACGTGACTGTCTGTCCATCCTGTTTCTCACACAGGGAATCAATTTCACGTGTGACAACAAGGGGGCAGCAGAGAGTCCCGGTGAGAAGGGGGGGGATGGAAGGAGACAGGAGCAAAAAAGGAGAGAAGAACACGGGAGCAATAGAAGGAAGTAGAGAGGCGGGAAGAAAGGAAATGAAGGGAGGAGAGACACGAGGAGACATTTAGGCCTGTTGAGGAAAGGAGGAGACACACTGACGTTTAAAGATGACACACGGATACCAGCACATGACTGGACATGTTTTTTTGTTTTTTGTTTTTTTTTAATTTGTTGTAGCTTTATCTGTCTCATGCTGAGTTAAAGTGAAGTTCAGAGCGATGTAGAACCGCGCCGATAGGCCGGATGATTACGGTGCCGCCGTTAGTCACATGACTCCAGCATCCTGATCGGAGCGCAAACGCTTTCAATGGTTCAGGTCAAAGTGCACCAGGGGATTGTTCACATGGAGCTCAGCGACATCTTTAGAAACCAAGTACACATATTAACTATTCAGACTGGGGTTGCAAACTGGTGGCCCAGGGGCCAGATGAGGTGAAAGTCATGTATGGCCCACAGCACACCATTAAACACAGCCTGCATGCTCATTTTTTTTTTAATTTGAAGGAATCATAATACAATAACATGCTTTGGGGAGACAGATATTCGCCCTCGTCTAAGGGGAAAATATCTGTCATTTTGGGTGACTGGGCATGGACGGAGGGATTCAGAAAATGCATACCGCCCTCCAAAAGTATGTTACTGTATTAAAATTGGATCATTTATAATTAAATACAACAGAGATTTTATGTTAAATCAAAAATGTCTCACAGTTCCCCATCTGTGCATGGGACGGTCCAACCTATCGGCCAAATTCAGACCTAAAATGACTCGTGTCAACTTTTATGACATATGTCACAGAAATCCATATATGGATTCCAGCCTCCTCTGTGGGACACACCCACTGAGCTGGTCTGTGACGAGTCGTCCCATCTGACCCTGGGTTAAGTCTCTGCTGGCTCACTGAATAATGTGCTGAGAAACAGAACTTTGTACTCACTGCTGTGATGCCGGGGGGAGACGGCTGAACATCCAGAACCATCTGAACTCAGGACCGAGCTGCTATCCTGACCAGAGTCATGTGATTCCGTGAAGAGTGAGCGCTCCGGTTCATGCTCACGGTTGCAGGGTTTGATCAGCTGCTTCAGTTTCACAGTGATCCAGCTCCCATGTCTATGGAAGACGAAGGAAAAAAATCAGAGGAGAAACACACTGGTCACAGTTGGTCTCCTTCCTCCTGCGTCTCAGTGGGTCCCGGTGCGTCTCTTCTCCATCTGAAATGACTGAGTCATCAATAAGCATGTACAAGACATAATGTCTGTGAGAAACAGTCTGCCAGTCAATGAGGAGGACGTTCATTCTGTCCAACAGTCTGACTGAACAGCAGACATGAGAAGGTCTGTCCTGCAGCTACCATTAGCATGTAGCCAGACAGACCTTAACTTATGCAGCTCATGTTATTGGTTAAGGTAGACGGTCCATCCAAGTGGAGGGAGGACAACCAGGTGTCTACACCCACATCCCCCAGCTCCTCCTGGACAAAGAAGTCAAAAGGAGACTTACAGTCCTTATAGCAGGTACTGTATGTAAACCACTGAATGAGGACAGAAGGACAGATGGGTCACAGACAGATGTGTGCAGTTCTAAAATGGTCCTCATGGGCATCTCTGTTCAGGATCACAGGCATCTTACCGGCGAGGAGCTGAAGGCTGGTAGAACTTGTACTGGGCCATTATCTTTTCTTCAAGCTTCTCCTTCTGCCTCCTCAAAACATTCAGCTTTTCTCTGAGCGCAAAGAAGACAATCAGAGGAAAATGGACTCAGTGAAGTCAAGATTCTTGGAGTGACGAGTTACTGAGGGAAGAAAAACAAAGTCCTAGCTGAGAGACCTGTGATAAGAAACACCCAGAAATGACTTCTTGTAACCTAAAACAGAGATGATAACGAGACCATCATCTCAGCCTCATACTCCTGAACGGGTTAAAAAAAAAAAAAAAACCCAGCACGGAGTCCGCACTAACCCACGGCACCACGGGAAAACTGTGATAAACTTACAACTGACACGTTTACAAGGCTTTTATAAAGTACAGCTCAGTGACTGTGACATATGACCTTTGAGCCCAAAGACAATGGGCTTCTTGGGGTCACTATACAAAACATACATAGCAAGTTTGGTGACAATCGTGTCGGTACAACTGAATTTATCTCGTTCACAAGTGAAATATCACAGGACTAACTGACATGATGTTTACCCCACTGTGGGGGAACCTCTGGAGTTGTCTGGGTCTACATCATCATCTCCCAGCTGGACCTGCCTGAGCCACGTCCTAAGGAAGGTGTCCTGGAAGCACCCTAATCAGATGCCAAAGCCCCTCAGTGGGCTCTGCTGTATGTGAAGGTGTCAAACCCCTTTGGATAATGGAGATCCTCGTGTTGTTTCTAAGGTTGAGCCCAGAAACCCTTTGAAGGAAATGGGTTAACATGAATAAGTTATTTTGGTCACTACCCAACGTTCATGACCTGAGGTGAGGGATGGAACAGAGATTGGTAAATCTGACATGTCACCCTATGACTCAACAGTTGGCCAGCTGATTGACTGATTGCTTCAACCACCTGTTGAGCTCGAGTTCCACTTTTGCCTCACTCAGAAACACAAGAATTGGGCATCACTTGGATAGAGGACAAGCTGGCCTGATGCAAACTCTGCCCCAGATGTAAGCTGGGCTTGGCGCTAAACCTACCCTACCCTAAGCATAAACCTACACCTACCCCTAAACATACTTCTAACCCCTAACCCAACCCTAACTCAAACCCCAACCGTTTCCCCTAACGTAACCCCTTCCCCCTAAGCCTTTCCCCCAACACTAACCTGTGGGTCTGACCCTGTTGCTGGGTTCCAGTGCCAGAAAGCGCCAATTGCAATTTCCCCTAAACATACTTCTAACCCTACCCCTAAACCTACACCTAACCCTACCCGTAAACATACACCTACCCCTAAACATACTTCTAACCCTAACCCAACACCTACCCCTAAACATACTTCCATCACTACCCCTAAACCTACACCTAACCCTACCCCTAAACATACTCCTAAACCTACACCTAACCCTACCCCTAAACCTACACCTAACCCTACCCGTAACCTGGGCTGAGTTGTTACCTTTCACTTGACGCAGCAAACCAATCCTGAGCCAGACTGAGTGATCCTGCAGAGGACTATGACCGCTCTCTGCACACGCCGCTCCTAACTGTCCCAACACTTTCGTCAGAACTGATCAGCACCTACCTGGATGCTGCTTAGTGTGCACATACATATATTGGAGCTCTTCCACGTGAAACCGATCCTTGTTCTCCATTGTCTGCTCCAATAACGTTTGGTTCTGCAGCACCATAGTCTGGATCTGACCAATCAGGTGGTGGTTCTCTTCCTCCAGGTTTCCTTTCAACTGGTTCAGCAGCTGAAGATCACAGAGATAATCACACACACAGCCAGACAAAATAAAAACCCACGGATTCCCAGGCCGAGTCAGTGACGGGCTGTCCATGCGGTGCAAAGGTCAAAGGTTAAAGTTGCTGTGTCTCAGTACCTCACACTGGTTGGTGAGTTTGGTCAACGTGATGTCCAGCTGCTGATACTCCATTTTGAGTTTGGAATAATTGGCCTCCAGCCGGGTGTGTTCCAGCTTGGTCCCATTCATCTGGCTCTTCAGGTCTCTGTGGTCCGCTGTCAGCGCCTCATTGTCCTTCAGAAGCTGTTGGTACATTTGGTTCAGCCTTAAAAAAAGCGAGGCACAGTGAGGATCGACACATGCCCGTGAAAGATGAATGTGGCAGATATGTGGACTCACCAGTCCTTCTCATCACGGAGCCGGCAGCATTCAGCCGCTGTGGTCCTGTGCTGTTCTTTCTCCAGCGCCATGGTCACCTGCTCCTCCTTCAGGACCTGCTGCAGGTCCTCCAGCTTGTTCTGCTGCTGCAGGCTGTCGTACCTAGACACAGCCAGCACGTACATGAACATGCTGCTGTGGTGCAGCAGGTAATCCTGCCAGACTCCTGGATCTGGATCCTAATGTTTACTGAGTGTTACCGCTGGTCTCCTTTGGTACCTGTCCTGCAGCGAGCGATGCTCCAGCTCCAGTGAGCGATGCACATTTTTCAGGCAGCCATATTTGCCAATCAGGGCCTCATAATCTGCAGTCTGCCGCTCGTGCAGCACCGTCAACCGCTCGTGATCACGCAACAGCTCGTGCACACCACGCAGATTCACGCTCACCTATGGCGCAGTCCGCTTGTTTTCTGTTGCAGACTGTTGCTGCTGAAGCTGAGCATTCTGGGCCAGGAGAGAGGCACTCTGAGAGATCAGCATGGCTTTTTCCACCTGGACCAAAAAGGGATCCAGTGGAACAGGAATTGACACACACACACACAGAAACCTGGTATTGGTATCTGGATCTCAGAAGGAGAACATCATGGAACTGTGACAGGAAAATATCTGAGTTCCATTTTTCTACAAGTAGTAGAAGGCATGCATAGACAGTACCCTGTGGCACTGTCACAGCACTCTGTGGTAGTGTAGCAGTACCCTTTTTCACTGTCATAGTACCCCTAGCACTGTCAACCCCACTAAGGTCCTTAGAATGGGTCTCATTAACATAAGATCACTATCCTCAAAATCACTGTTGATTAATGATCTAATCATGGATCATCACTTAGATATGATTGGGCTATGTGAAACCTGGCTTAAACCTACAGCTGTCCTCCCCTTAAATGAGGCCTGCCCACCAGCATATACATTTAGTCACGTCCCTCGTGATGCGAAGCAAGGTGGGGGTGTTGCTCTTATTATAAATCTAGGTTTAGCTTATTAGCTGTTGGGGATCACAAATATAACTCGTTTGAGCATCTGATTCTCCGCTTGCTCAGGATATTACACATTGCCAAGGTCAGAAGAATAAAAATCAGCCGTATTACTTTGTCACTGCATATAGGCTCCTGGCCCATATTCTGAATTCTTAGATGAATTTGGTGCTTTTATCTCTAACTTGTCAACTAGTGCAGCTAACATTCTGATCATTGGTGACTTTAACGTTCATATCAATAAGCCTTCTGATCCCCTCTGCAAATCATTTATGGAAATTGTGGATGCATTAGGATTTCGGCAATGCATTCGGGACTCAACACACATTAGTGGAAATACCCTGGATTTGGTTTTCACATGTGGTATTGCTGTCACGAATATTGACATCATGCCTCTTACATCAGTGGTCTCTGATCACTCACTTATTAAGTTTACAGTTTGCTGCCATGTTTAGTGGAACAACAAACCTTATTTATCACTGCAGCGATGCATCAACTCCTCAACTAAGACTGAACTCGAAGCCAGACTGCCTGATATCTTAACTTCACCTCTGGCAAATACCCAATCAGACAGTCTTGTGGATAGTTTAAACTCAGTGCTCAAAAGTAACCGCACACAGCAAGTGAAGCTTAATCAGACATTATCGGATATCAAGCACTGTAATACAGGAGTTCCACAAGGCTGTGTGTTGTCACCAATACTTTTTACAATTTATACTTATGACTGCAGGAAAGTACACCCCAATAATTTTATTTTTAAATTTGCAGATGACACAGCAATCGTGAGCCTCTTGCATAAGGACATGGACCCTTTTGTCTACTACAATGAGATTGACACCCTTATTAAGTGGTGTGACAAAAACCATCTGATTTTAAATGTGTCAAAAACACAAGAGATGGTTTTTGACCCAAGGCAAGTGATGACACACAAGCCAGTAATCATCTCAGACCAAACTATAAATCAGGTGGCAACAAAAATATCTCAGGGTCCATATCAATAATTTGCTAAACTGGAAATCACACATTGATATTTTGTGCAACAAACTGCAGCAAAGAATGTATTTTTTGAGTCAAAGATCATATGTAATATTTCGCTTTTTAATAAGACTGTTTTCGGGCATAATAATAAATAATAAAAATATGAACCCTCAAAGATCATATGTATATTTCGCTTTAAATAAGACTGTTTTCGGGTCATAATAATAATAAAAAATATGAACCCTCAAAGATCTATGTATATTTCGCTTTTTTAATAGACTGTTTTCGGGTCATAATAATAATAATAAAAAATATGAACCCTCAAAGATCATATGTAATATTTCGCTTTTTAATAAGACTGTTTTCGGGGTCATAATAATAATAATAAAAAATATGAACCCTCAAAGATCATATAATATTTCGCTTTTTAATAAGACTGTTTTCGGGTCATAATAATATATAAAAAAAATATGAACCCTCAAAGATCATATGTAATATTTCGCTTTTAATAAGACTGTTTCGGGTCATAATAATAATAATAAAAAATATGAACCCTCAAAGATCATATGTAATATTCGCTTTTTAATAAGACGTTTTCGGGTCATAATAATAATAATAAAAAATATGAACCCTCAAAGATCATATGTAATATTTCGCTTTTTAATAAGACTGTTTTCGGGTCATAATATAATAATAAAAAATATGAACCCTCAAAGATCATATGTATATTTCGCTTTTTAATAAGACTGTTTTCGGGTCATAATAATAATAATAAAAAATATGAACCCTCAAAGATCATATGTAATATTTCGCTTTTTAATAAGACTGTTTTCGGGTCATAATAATAATAATAAAAAAATATGAACCCTCAAAGATCATATGTAATATTCGCTTTTAATAAGACTGTTTTCGGGTCATAATAATAATAAAAATATGAACCCTCAAAGATCATATGTAATATTTCGCTTTTTAATAAGACTGTTTTCGGGTCATAATAATAATAATAAAAAATATGAACCCTCAAAGATCATATGTAATATTTCGCTTTTTAAGACTGTTTTCGGGTCATAATAATAATAATAAAAAATATGAACCCTCAAAGATCATATGTAATATTTCGCTTTTTAATAAGACTGTTTTCGGTCATAATATAATAATAAAAAATATGAACCCTCAAGATCATATGTAATATTTCGCTTTTTAATAAGACTGTTTTCGGGTCATAATAATAATACTAAAAATATGAACCCCAAAGATCATATGTAATATTTTCGCTTTTTAATAAGACTGTTTTCGGGTCATAATAATAATAATAAAAAATATGAACCCTCAAAGATCATATGTAATATTTCGCTTTTTTAATAAGACTGTTTTCGGGTCATAATAATAATAAAAAAATATGAACCCTCAAAGATCTATGTAATATTTCGCTTTTTTAATAAGACTGTTTTCGGGTCATAATAATAATAATAAAAAATATGAACCCTCAAAGATCATATGTTAATATTTCGCTTTTTAATAAGACGTTTTCGGGTCATAATAATAATAATAAAAAATATGAACCCTCAAAGATCATATGTAATATTTTCGCCTTTTTAATAAGACTGTTTTCGGGTCATAATATAATATAAAAAATATGAACCCTCAAAGATCATATGTAATATTTCGCTTTTTAATAAGACTGTTTCGGGTCATAATAATATAATAAAAAATATGAACCCTCAAAGATCATATGTAATATTTCGCTTTTTAATAAGACTGTTTTCGGGTCATAATAATAATAATAAAAATATGAACCTCCAAAGATCATATGTAATATTTCGCTTTTAATGACTGTTTTCGGGTCATAATAATTAAAAAAAATATGAACCCTCAAGATCATATGTAATATTTCGCTTTTTAATAAGACTGTTTTCGGGTCATAATAATAATAATAAAAATATGAACCCTCAAAGATCATATGTAATATTTCGCTTTTTAATAAGACTGTTTTCGGGTCATAATAATAATAATAAAAAATATGAACCCTCAAAGATCATATGTAATATTTCGCTTTTTAATAAGACTGTTTTCGGGTCATAATTAATAATAATAAAAAATATGAACCCTCAAAGATCATATGTAATATTTCGCTTTTTAATAAGACTGTTTTTCGGGTCATAATAATAATATAAAAAATATGAACCCTCAAAGATCATATGTAATATTTCGCTTTTTAATAAGACTGTTTTCGGGTCATAATAATAATAATAAAAAATATGAACCCTCAAGATCATATGTAATATTTCGCTTTTAATAAGACGGTTTTCGGTCATAATAATAATAATAAAAAATATGAACCCTCAAAGATCATATGTAATATTTCGCTTTTTTAATAAGACTGTTTTCGGGTCATAATAATAATAAAAAAATATGAACCCTCAAAGATCAATGTATATTTCGCTTTTTAATAAGACTGTTTTCGGTCATAATAATATAATAAAAAAATATGAACCCTCAAAGATCATATGTAATATTTCGCTTTTAATAAGACTGTTTTCGGGTCATAATAATAATAATAAAAAATATGAACCCTCAAAGATCATATGTAATATTTCGCTTTTTTAATAAGACTGTTTTCGGGTCATAATAATAATAATAAAAATATGAACCCTCAAAGATCATATGTAATATTTCGCTTTTTAATAAGACTGTTTTCGGGTCTAATAATAATAATAAAAAATATGAACCCTCAAAGATCATATGTTTTATATTTCGCTTTTTAATAAGACTGTTTTCGGGTCATAATAATATAATAAAAAATATGAACCCTCAAAGATCATATGTAATATTTCGCTTTTTAATAAGACTGTTTTCGGGTCATAATAATAATAATAAAATATGAACCCTCAAAGATCATATGTAATATTTCGCTTTTTAATAAGACTGTTTTCGGGTCATAATAATAATAATAAAAAATATGAACCCTCAAGATCATATGTAATATTTCGCTTTTTAATAAGACTGTTTTCGGGTCATAATAATAATAATAAAAAATATGAACCCTCAAAGATCATATGTAATATTTCGCTTTTTAATAAGACTGTTTTCGGGTCATAATAATAATAATAAAAAATATGAACCCTCAAAGATCATATGTAATATTTCGCTTTTTAATAAGACTGTTTTCGGGTCATAATAATAATAATAAAAAATATGAACCCTCAAAGATCATATGTAATATTTCGCTTTTTAATAAGACTGTTTTCGGGTCATAATAATAATAATAAAAAATATGAACCCTCAAAGATCATATGTAATATTTCGCTTTTTAATAAGACTGTTTTCGGGTCATAATAATAATAATAAAAAATATGAACCCTCAAAGATCATATGTAATATTTCGCTTTTTAATAAGACTGTTTTCGGGTCATAATAATAATAATAAAAAATATGAACCCTCAAAGATCATATGTAATATTTCGCTTTTTAATAAGACTGTTTTCGGGTCATAATAATAATAATAAAAAATATGAACCCTCAAAGATCATATGTAATATTTCGCTTTTTAATAAGACTGTTTTCGGGTCATAATAATAATAATATAAAAAATATGAACCCTCAAAGATCATATGTAATATTTCGCTTTTTAATAAGACTGTTTTCGGGTCATAATAATAATAATAAAAAATATGAACCCTCAAAGATCATATGTATATTTCGCTTTTTAATAAGACTGTTTTCGGGTCATAATAATAATAATAAAAAATATGAACCCTCAAAGATCATATGTATATTTCGCTTTTTAATAAGACTGTTTTCGGGTCATAATAATAATAATAAAAAATATGAACCCTCAAAGATCATATGTAATATTTCGCTTTTAATAAGACTGTTTTTGTCATAATAATAATAATAAAAAATATGAACCCTCAAAGATCATATGTAATATTTCGCTTTTTAATAAGACTGTTTTCGGGTCATATATAATAATAATAAAAATATGAACCCTCAAAGATCATATGTAATATTTCGCTTTTTAATAAGACTGTTTTCGGGTCATAATAATAATAATAAAAATATGAACCCTCAAAGATCATATGTAATATTTCGCTTTTTAATAAGACTGTTTTCGGGTCATAATAATAATAATAAAAAATATGAACCCTCAAAGATCATATGTAATTTTCGCTTTTTAATAAGACTGTTTTCGGGTCATAATAATAATAATAAAAAATATGAACCCTCAAAGATCATATGTAATATTTCGCTTTTTAATAAGACTGTTTTCGGGTCATAATAATAATAATAAAAAATATGAACCCTCAAAGATCATATGTAATATTTCGCTTTTTAATAAGACTGTTTTCGGGTCATAATAATAATAATAAAAAATATGAACCCTCAAAGATCATATGTAATATTTCGCTTTTTAATAAGACTGTTTTCGGGTCATAATAATAATAATAAAAAATATGAACCCTCAAAGATCATATGTAATATTTCGCTTTTTAATAAGACTGTTTTCGGGTCATAATAATAATAATAAAAAATATGAACCCTCAAAGATCATATGTAATATTTCGCTTTTTAATAAGACTGTTTTCGGGTCATATAATAATAATAAAAAATATGAACCCTCAAAGATCATATGTAATATTTCGCTTTTTAATAAGACTGTTTTCGGGTCATAATAATAATAATAAAAAATATGAACCCTCAAAGATCATATGTAATATTTCGCTTTTTAATAAGACTGTTTTCGGGTCATAATAATAATAATAAAAAATATGAACCCTCAAAGATCATATGTAATATTTCGCTTTTTAATAAGACTGTTTTCGGGTCATAATAATATAATAAAAAAATGAACCCTCAAAGATCATATGTAATATTTCGCTTTTAATAAGACTGTTTTCGGGTCATAATAATAATAATAAAAAATATGAACCCTCAAAGATCATATGTAATATTTCGCTTTTTAATAAGACTGTTTTCGGGTCATAATAATAATAATAAAAAATATGAACCCTCAAAGATCATATGTATATTTCGCTTTTTAATAAGACTGTTTTCGGGTCATAATAATAATAATAAAAAATATGAACCCTCAAAGATCATATGTAATATTTCGCTTTTTAATAAGACTGTTTTCGGGTCATAATAATAATAAAAAAAATATGAACCCTCAAAGATCATATGTAATATTTCGCTTTTTAATAAGACTGTTTTCGGGTCATAATAATAATAATAAAAAATATGAACCCTCAAAGATCATATGTAATATTTCGCTTTTTAATAAGACTGTTTTCGGGTCATAATAATAATAATAAAAAATATGAACCCTCAAAGATCATATGTAATATTTCGCTTTTTAATAAGACTGTTTTCGGGTCATAATAATAATAATAAAAAATATGAACCCTCAAAGATCATAGTAATATTTCGCTTTTTAATAAGACTGTTTTCGGGTCATAATAATAATAATAAAAAATATGAACCCTCAAAGATCATATGTAATATTTCGCTTTTAATAAGACTGTTTTCGGGTCATAATAATAATAATAAAAATATGATAGCCGCTGCACAGGGAATCAGCGTATTGAGTCTTGGTGGGGGGTTTTAAGGAAACAAAGTGTCCACTTCTGGATGAACATATTCAAAACCCTTCAAGATGATGGACAGTTTTCTGGGGACTTTTTGGATAAAAACCTGGTACAGTTTTGTTTTCTTGGCCTCGTTCAGGTAAGTTTATTACATACCCATTTATATCTGAATTCAAAATCATTTTTATTAATCATGCTTTTTTCTATTCTCTTTTTTTTTTTTTGTAGAAGGAGTTGGATGAGGTAGTGCAGACATGGAATACCCACAAGATCAGACCGCGACCTGGCCAAGATGTGCATAGTGGTCGTCCTGTTCTGATGTACACAGTCCCAAGTTTGTATGATGCAGAGGATAAGCTTAAACTCGTGGAGCCTGAAGAAGTAGCTGTGTGTAAGGAAGAGTGCACACCGAAGAGCCAGATCCCTCGTGATGAGACTGTTTACGATCTCTCTGTGTTACTCATGCAGGAGAATCAATGGGCCATCCTTAGAACAGTGATACTGGAAAATATCTAACACCATTGCCATAGAAAGTGTTAGTGTGGTATCATAGTGTAGCGGGATGAAAGTCCCGGGTCCCAATTGAAAAGACGTTCCCGCTAGCTTGGCTAACGGGGAGTTCCCCTTTGGCTGACCTGGTAGAGGAACGGTCTTTTGTTGCAAGCCGCGTGGGTTCGATCCCCACCGTCGTCCCGGCCACGAAGGTCCTGCTGCTTCAATCGTATGTCAATGAAACGGGTCCTGTAGGATTTTTGTGCTAAAATGGATTTTTTGCTTTTTACTTAAAGCAGTATAGGCCATAATGGTTCAAGGTGATCCTGGGGTAAAATTTACCAGATGCTCAGATTTTGTTGAAACTGGTGAGAAGTTGTTTGTATTGTGTCATAGGGTCCCCCCACCCCCACACAAAAGAGCTATTTTACGGTGTGTGGCATTTGATTGGATAATTAAATAGCAGAATGTGTCAAAGGTCTACATGGTCTATGGGGGCCACTAAGACTTTCCCTGGATGTTGCAGATGGTGCCATCACCAAATCAGTTAAAATGCTTTTTCTGCTTCAGTATGACAAGAGAAATCATTTGACACCACTTTCAATATCATCTGAGCATTTACCCCAGGATGACCTTGAAGCTTTAAAGCCCTATACCTGTGTAAATATCAGCCAGAACCTAGACAAACTATATTTATTTATTACTATTATTATAATCCTCTCAACAAGACAGATATATTGGAGTATATTTGAAATTGATTAACTTGATTTTCAATTTACCTGTGTACTAACCTTTGTCCCCTTGCAGGAGAGATGTAGGGGTCGTGAAATTGAACTCCGTCATTTTATGACAGTCTTGGTCCTGTTGAAACCCAAGCAGCAACAAAATCAATTTTAGCATGAAAATCCTATGGGAATACACACCATACCTCACTATGTGCATGTTTTGATGGATTTATTTATTTTTGTTTTGGAATGATATAACACTGTTCTTGTGCGTGATTATAGTAACAGCTAAACTTAAATGTGTTAAACATGTAGAAATGCTTTACACAATTGTTTTGGTTAAAAAAGTTCAAAAGTTACTTCACAATTGGTTTACAAACTATTCCTTTTTGCACACCTACCCATGAACTGGTATCCCACTAGGTGCTCAACTTTACATTTTAGACAGTTTTTATACAGTTCAGAACACACTAAAATTAAGATGCAACATTGTTTACTTATATTGCTAAAACATCTATTTTCAATTCAATTTTTCAATTTTATTTCCTTTATATAGCACCAAATCACAGAGTTGCCTCAAAGTGCTTCACACAGGTAAGGTCTAACCTTACCAACCCCCAGAGCAACAGTGGTAAGGAAAAACTCCCTCTGAGGAGAAACTTCAAGCAGACCAGACTCAAAGGGGTGACCCTCTGCTTGGGCCATGATACAAAACATAAATTACAGAAACAATTCACAGAATTCACGGACGAATATACAAGAATTGCTGTTGGTGCACAGGACAGGAGGGTCACCAACACAAACACAACTCACATCTCTGGACGGAGCTGCACCTTAAACAGAGAGAAAAAACACAATCAGGCATCAGAAATACAAAAAATACTGCATAATTTGCCAGCATTAAACAACAAGAAAAACAGAAGAATACTAAGGTGATCTGTAGATGATTTGTTCAACATCATCTCTAAACAACTGGTGAACAGTGAATACTCTTTAAGACCACCACATGTGACTATGTAAATGTCTTATGACAAACACAGAACAGATGGTAAAATAAAAGTGCAGAATGGAAATGGGCAAAAAGTTCTGTCTTATTTCTTTGTATCTAACAAACTTAACTTTACTACATTTTTAGTCTCCCTTTAAACTATTATCTGTTCCATCCAACATGAACTACACAATGTCCATGATCCATATGTTGCTCTCTAAGACGGCATTAAACTCGGATTGGAAATCAGGAAATCCATCGTAACAATCAGCTATTTCCAAAATACAGCCACATGTTCTTCCAATAGGTCTTCTTGTAAATGCTGACATATTTGAAAACATGACTTACATGAAACATGAAATATTAGGACATCACTTCCTGTTGTGAATCTCAGGAACCTTTCCAGTTTGTCTTTATTTAATTCTCTTTTAAGGTGGTTGTGGACCTCCCTTTGGCTTCCTGTCATTGATTCTGGGAATTGATGTAATCCCACTACTTTTTTAGGAGTTGGTTTTTAGTTTTCAAACATCCTCAAAAGCTCATGTGTGAAAGAGACATTTGGCATAACTATGTCCTTCCAACAATCTATATCACAAACACCAACTCCTTGTGTGCAATCTCTTGCAGGATGTTTCTCAGTGTCTCTGGTTAACTCTTGTGTGGCATTCGTAGTTTGACAGAACCTCAAGAAGCTCATCCAGCTCAACTGATGCAAAATCATCGAGGGCCTGCTGCAGCTCTTGACATGGAGGTGGAGGGCAGCTGTGTTGTCGAGGCAAAAGGCAGCAGTAATGCAGAATGAGGAGTGGGCACACTGGAGGTAGAAGGCACCTGTGGTGTGGGGCGTGGAGTGGGCACACTGGAGGTAGAAGGCACCTGTGGTGTGGGCACACTAGAGGTAGAAGGCACCTGTGGTGTGGGCACACTGGAGGTAGTGGCTGTTGCAACATGAATTCAAAGTCATAGTCTCTGTCATTCTCATCTGATGAATATTCTGCAGTATCAACATGTGACCGAATGTGACTTCATCGATGAGGAGATAAGGTCCACAAGCTCTGTGTTGTGTTGAGGGTCTTGGTCATAGCTGTGGTCATGACTGAGGACAAATCTGTGTCTGCATTAGGTAAGGCTGGGGCTAAGTGTGCTGCCTCCAACATGATCATGAACTAACAGGTCACCAACGTCTGATGAATCATCTGTCTGTTGATTAGAATGATCTTTATCGCTTTCATTGTCACTTGACTCCAGGAGTTCTGTATCATTGTTTCCTGCTTCTGATTCAGATGCGTCTGTAGGCTTGGCTGTGTTTTGCAAAGAGTAGCAATATAAAATGGTAACTGGACACACATGTAGTGTCATAGAAAACAGATGGTAATGTCCTTCTCAGTGATTCTATTTTGCTTATAATCCCAGAGCTCAAATCTAAAATCACTTTTCCTGGCCTTTTGTGGACTTTGCCACCAGGAAAGAAAAGATTCTTCCTTTTCTAGAACAGTGTGCATCCCTGTTTGTATTTCAAGATCCAAGGTTCGAGTGCCACCTGCTTCTTTGGCTCTTATTTCTTAAACTCCCCCTTCTCAAAATTAATCCACCCTATTTAAATTTGCGATGGCTTGCTTTACCCGCTTTTGGCAGGACCAGTGCGTTCATTGTGCTGTACTGTTCCTTTATTTTATTGGCAGCAATTTTTTCTCTGTTGAAGTTTTGACCTCAGTTTTTCAAAAAGTCCAGTCTTCCTCCTCTGAAGAGGTTTGACCTTTGCAAAGATTTCTCAATGCCAGACGATCCCATATGATGGAATATAATTAGCCAGATCGTTGTCCTCCATAAGACAGATGACATGGATGTCAATCTGTGGAAGTAAAGGACATAAAGTTAACAGATTAGTCACAAAAACGTTAATTAGGATGACACATAGCAAGGACTGCTTATAAATACTATAGGCTTTGTATTTATTGTGTGTATTCCTGGTACCTTTTCATTCTCCAGATGGTTAATAACCTCCTCTGGGACACCACGTTCTTGCAAAAAATCAGAGACTGTCAAGACTCTGCCTTTGCTGTAAAAAGACACACAATATCAATCAACAACCTTAAATCATACATGGTTTGCATTTTCTGACCTAATGACACAGACCAATATCACTAAAAATATATAGAAAATATTTTTTAAAAACTGTTCATTTACAGTAGTTGCTTTAGCCTGCTATTAAGTGTTTTATTTTTTAATGGGCTTAATAACCTGCTAGAAATGTAAGGATATTGAGCCTATGCAACTTAAAAGTATAATAAAATACATTCAACGCTAGCTACATCAACTTAATAATTTGATAAATAGCCCAAATCAGATCACATCCAGGTGAGCTGTTACCTGCATTTGTATTAACTGCGAGCACAAGCATTATAGCATATTTCTCTTATTGTTCAGACATTAAATATTGAAACCGCTGCCCATCTATTAATTCTTTTTGACGGTAAAATGTACATGATGAAGCCATTGTTCTCTCATTCCATCGCTATGTACCTGTAGTTTACATGTTCTAATCTTGCATTGTCTTTTTCTTGCAAATGTACGTTTATAATGTCGCAAATTTGCATTTTTAAATCTCACAAATTGCGTGTATTTCTCGTAAATCTGCATGTTTATTCTCTATATTTACTTCTCGCAAATTTGCTTCTTTTTTCCTCACAGATTTGCATGTTTAGAATCTCGAAAATTTGCCTGTTTAATCTGGCAAATTTGCTACCTTTTCTTGCAAATTTGCTGCTTTTTTTCTCACAGATTTGCATGTTTACGTATAATCTCGAAAATTTGCGTGTTGTGGCAAATTTGCTACTTTTCTTGCAGATTTGCATGTTTTTAATCTGGCAAATTTGCGTGTTATTTCTCGTAAATTTGCACGTTTATTCTCGTATTTGTGACTTTAAAGTCAAAAATATAATCTCTCCTTTTTTTCCTGTTGAATGGGCCTTATACACCGTTGTACTGAAGTCCAAGTGTTGAGAGTGAGATAAGCATGAATCGCTGATGTAAACAAAGCCTGATGCAGCAGTAAGCAGTGCCTGTCGTGTGCGTACGTGGGTTTGTTTGTAACGACAGCAGCGACCGGAAGTGGATTCGCGTCATGCACACTCAGAACTTTGAATCGGTCTATCCGGTTGTTAAGTTCAGACGTAACGCATCACGTGATAAATCTGTTTCCGGGTCCAAAGACCTGCAAGTTTACAGTTAGTTACATCTGTATGATCCTTTTAAGGATCTACAGTTTTAGTTTGTGTTTACAGTGTGTGCAAACCTCTGTCCCTCCGTTAAGCGCATTTCTTTCTAAGGTAAGAACACTGAATAAAACTTTTTTGCCTTTTACTTGATATATTTTATTATGCACAGGTAAAACATACATGTCTGTTTGTGAATAAAAAAAATATTTATTACAATAAATGCAAACTTCACTTTCCCCCCGAATGACATGAACAGGAAGCGATCGCGGCTCACAGCAACTCCCACTGAAAATAACAAACAACCTGAGCTTCTGGCATTTTTACATAAAACAAATGTCTAAAACCCCAGTTAATATCCAGGAGAGTTTTAGGCACAATATACAAAGTTTTATGTTGCCATATTAATACTGTTGTCCGTGTGCAGCCTGATCAGAGCGTCTCAGTGCAGGTCTCAATGACAGCGGGCCTTTTTTGTTTAGAGCCGGAAGTTGAAAGTCACATGATGCATTACATCACACTTAACCGGGTTAAAAACAAACTTTAATATCAATAAGCTGCACGTGACCAGAGGCCAAAACACGTCGTCATTCACGTGACTCTGACTTGGGCTCGTTGATGTTAGCTGCATTACTAGATTTGGCCAGTAGCGGTGCTGTAATTTCAAAGCTGCTTTGAGCTTTTTAAACGTTGTTATGGTTGATTGCGGCCAAATCACACCTGTGGTGACACACTTTGACATCGACAGTGATTTAAAAAAAAAAAAATGTATTTAAAGTATGTTAATTTCCATGTTGCACAGAACAATTCACATATCACTTTTTTCGGTGAAGTTTGGATATTTGGCCAATTTTTTTAAACTTCAGATGTGGTTTCGAGTCACGTTTTCCAGCAGGACGAAACAGAGAACATTTCCAAGTCTGGATTTGTTGGAAAACAGTATTTTAATGCAAATACACACTTAACACCACGTTTCTTCATGAAAAAGAAAAAATTCCAGTAAGCCCCTAAGTTCTAATTTTCCACATTTTATTCATACACCATGTTTCTTCAGAATAAATAAACATAAATGGATAAATAATTTCAAAGGATCAACACAAATACAAAGAAATTATTGCAGTTTTGTTGAACACAAGTGTTCTAAATGTTAAATATAATAAGATGAATTTTTTTATATGTGATGTTTCTGCAAAAGTGACTTCAGGGTTAAATAATACATTTTGAATCCTGATTTTGTTTCTTGTTTTTCCCGTTTAACTTTAAACTGTGATCTAAAGTAAACCAGTAGCGAGCAGTATTCCTGGTATTTATATTTGTAAATAGTTTTTTTTTTACTTTTACGTTCGATACTTTGTGTGCTTCTTACCCTGTGTGCTGCTATACAATGCTACTGGAACCTCACTCCCTAAGGGGTATGAATACCCCCCTTAGGGAGTATTCCCAAGGCATTAGTAAAGTTCTATCTAATCCAATCTTATCTAAATATAAAGTAAAAGTCTGTGTCCAAACTGGTTCTGGACTGGCTCTGGTGGTGTAATTCAGTAAAGTGTTTTGGGTCACTTACAACACAAAACTAATTATTAATGGAAAAAATAGTAAAGTTAATATTTCTGTTTAATGCATGAAATGCACACGAAATTCTTACCACGATCAGGGGAGTTTATTTAATGAACTATTCAAAATGTAAACAAATAAAAACCAGAACCAAATCCTGACCAGCAAAAGATTTAATGTCTTCTTCCTCTTGAGATCTGTTGAAGATATTTTATAAAAACAAGAGGTAAAAGAAAAATTTTATAAAGCAAGAAATAAATTAAGGAGTGAAACAGAAAAATTCTGAGGTAGAATCACAACAACAAAGTTTTCCAAAATCTGATTGTAATCTGTCCAAGACCTTTGACCTATAGAGTAACAAATCAGAGTCACAGACAAACCGACGGGTCAGGGACTAACCAGCAGGGTCACAGACATCCTACGACTTTCTTCTTCTAATAATAATAAGTGACAGAGATGCGACGGCTCTTTGATGATTGAGAAAATAGTCCTAAATAATTATCAAAAATCTAGAAAAAGGTCCAAAATCTTAAACTGTGACTCTGTGCCGTCACAAAAACATCAGCAGACCTGGCAACACTCTGTGGATGGTCCAGTCTGTATTTGGACAGCTGTCACTCACTGTCCAGAAGTGTGTCCGTCTCTTCCGGTCCGGCTGTCCCCGTTTCAGAGTTCCGTCCTCCATTCTGGCTCTGCTGCGTTCCTGCGGTGATCCGCGTCTGCGGTTTGTGCGGCGGCGTGTTGTTGGCTGGGACAGCGGCGTCACTGAATATGGTGTCCTTGAAGATGGAACTGAAGGAGAAGGAGGACGCACACAGCGACTCCTGCACCGGGGGCTTTTTGGCAAGGACCACAGCTGGGTCTCTGGGAGGTTTTGCTGGAGGTGTGGCCTCAGGTTCACCGTTCCTGACGTCTGGGTCCAGTGGTTGATTCCGATTGGCTGTTTCTTGCTGGTGCTGAGTACCGGGCGGTTCTGATGGTTCCTGCAGGGTACCAGCGGGGATCAGGTTGCTGTGGACACTGGAACACTGGGACGAGCCCTCTGCTGTGGAGATGATGCTGCTGGCATGGGGCAGAATTTTAGGGCACCTGGGTTCCTGCAGTGGTTCCTCTTTGCCAGCAGGAGGGGAGAAGCAGTTCAGGCAGCCAGACACAGAGGAGGACTTCCCCTGAACATACAGGACCGTGACTGGTGGATAAACGGAGGATTTTGTGGCGTCACCTTTGCTGGAGGTCGTTTTGACAGTAAGACCTGTTTCTGATGCACAGCGTGCCACTTTGACCTTTGACCCCCCCTGATGTACTTGGGACCCCTCGTGAGCCAGCAGTCGTGGGCGGGCTCAGGGTGGTTGGGTCTGGCTGCGGACTGGAGATCTTTGTTGTGACTGAGCGTGATGGGCGTGGCAGTCTCTTTGGGTGTGGCAGCGAGTGGCGGCTGCTGCTTGTGTTGGGGGTGGAGCTATCACTGGGTGACAGGTAAGAGGAGGAAGAGCGTCGAGACGGTGGCTGTTGGACGGGACTACTGCCGTTTGAGCAGGGTTCACCATCCAGACTGAACGCACCGCTGCTCGCACTCTGCGCCCGAAGCTCTGCGCCACTGAGCTCTGCAAAGGACACAGAGTGGGATTTGAACCGGCAACTTCAACACACAGATCACCTCAAACCCTGAACCACCTCATGACCACCATATCACTGTGGACAAAGACATGTTGACCAGCAGGGGGCAGCAGAGTCAGGTCATCCTGCTCTCCTGTGGCCTCTGCAGTAACCATGGCGATTAACATGAAACAAGGTCATGATGGAGATTTGATGGATTTAGTCTAATTCCTGCACATTTGCTGAATCCTGTAAATGAGGGTGCAGAAGGTTTTACCGTGTCTCTGCAGCTCGCCACGGTCCTCAGAACCAGATGGTGCAGCGCCATAATTCGAGTCCTTGTCTGTGGAACACACAGTCGATAAATAATAATAATTTTTAAAAATGACTGCATGTTTCAGAATTTAAAAAAAAAATGGAAATGGTTCAGTTTTGATGTGCCACCGGAATCAGTTCTACCTGTCAGCTGACAAAGATGGAGATCAGGGTCAGGGGGGAGATGTCTGCATGGAGGAGTGAAGGGGTGAAGGTGGAGGATGGACAGAGATGATGAGGTTAATGTTTCCTTCCTGTCTGTTGACCTTTCACCCCACAGGTCACCTGACATTGAGGGAAACGCCAGGCTGCTCAGGGCTGTAGGTGTGGATGGAGAGGTCAAAAGGTCAGAGAGATGGGACCTGGTTTTTATTACTGTGTGGACACACGGAAAAGGATCACTTGTTTCAGAGAACAAATATCACTCACTCATCTTCAACTGCTTACTTTAATTAAGGGTCACGGGGGGAAAGGTGGAGCCTATCCCAGCAGTCACAGAGCGCGAGGTGGGGTTCACCCTGGACAGGACGCCACACAGACAAACACACACATTCACACCTACGGACACTTTAAAGTTTTCAGTCCATCTAACCTGCATGTTTTTGGATGTGTGAGGAAGCCGGAGCAACCGGAGGGAACACACACAAACTCCCCACAGAGAGGACACAGGTGGGTATCGAGCCCATAACCTTCTATGAGGCACCAATGCCAGTGGTGGGCACAGATAACCAAAAAATTAACTTCGATAACAGATAATCAGATAACTGAAAAGTTATCTTTGATAAAGATAAAATGATAAACCACCCAAAAATGTATCGTAAGTTACAGATAACCGATAAATTCTAGTATTGTTTCTGGTACATTTGCAACTACTAACAAACTGAATTTGAGTTTTAACACCACGATCGCTTCTGGTAGCATCAAAAGCGACAACAGACCCAAACAATGAGCCCACACTTCTGTCTTTGAACATCGTGCCCCCTGCTGGAAACTCTTGTTTACTACACGGCTTCCAGCTCAGATGCAAGCTGAGAGCAGCCACAAAGCCCAGCTCTCTACCAATCACAGTGCTCCGGTCAGGCGGAGGTCTTGGAAAATAAAGCAGTGCTGACTTATGGTTTGGTGTGAATACCGATAGAATAACTCCATTAATGTCAATTCTGTCATTTGTACAAAGTTAAAATATAACATATCTTTTAATGTTGAATAATGCACTAATTCTGAAGATCTGTAACAAACAGACAGATTGCAAAGGATTCTGGGTAAAATGTGCCTCTGCTAAACACTGATTGGTTCAGTCATTCATTATGTAAATCAACACGTGACGTGTTGGTGTTTACAGATAAATGTGCTTTTGTAAAATATTCCATTTTTTATTTGTGTCATCGCAACATGTTTTGCATATGGAGAGAATGTGCGCACGTTTTATTATATTGTGCGCTCGTTTTAAGCATTGTTTGAGTAAAACAGCACAATCTACTTAAACGTGGCCACAATTTGTAAAACGCGCACTCAGTATTGTCTTGACACATAAATGTTGGCTATTAGCCAACAAACCAGGAGACAGTGTGACACATTTCCCCATTAGAAATGGATCTGGTCAGTGTGTATTATCATGGTTTGGGCGCACAAGGATTAACGTTTCAAATCCCACAAAACCTCGGAGAGGTCGCCGCGCTGCGAGATCTCAGTAACACTGAGAACTAACCCTAACCCACGTTATCGGTCTAAAAATTATCGGACAAAAATTTATCGCAAGATAATTAGTCCAATAATGGTTTTTAAAGTTATCTAGAAAGATAACCCGATAATGAAAACATTATCTTCGATAATTATCGGTTATCGGATGATCTGAACTGTGCCCACCACTGACCAGTGCTAACCACTAAGCCACTATGCCACCAAAAGAAATCATCTGAAGCCTAATTTAATTAAAAAAATAATGATCAACCTGTTATTAGGACTCATTTTAAATACAATGCAGTTCTTGTAATTTGGGGTCAAAGAAGCTGAACAATATGTTCATGTGTTTGGACATGGAGCTTATTCAGCGGTGGGTTAAACCCTCCGGAACCAAGTACATTTACATCTACTGTACTTTAAAAAAGTACAGATACACAAGTTTGTTTGTTTTTTCCCCTTTTTGCGACTTCCACTACAAAATTTGTGAAGATCCAGGGCAAAATGGGAGGAATCAAAATATTTGCATGATATGTGACCACCAGTGTGCACACAAAATGGAAAAAATGCTTTGAAGATAGAGATACTTTATTGATCCCCCTAAGGAGAAATTTGACTGTTCAGCAACAAGACATCCATGCATAAACATAAAAAATACATACATAATTGAAATCACTAACAAATAAAATGCAAATGTTCAGACCAAGCTGTTATAAAGTCTTATAGCAGAGGCGACAAAAGACCTCTTATATTGTTCTGTTCTGCAGTGCAGGGAAAGCAGCCTGTTGCTGTGGTTGCGGTTATAAAGGTTTATCTTATAACAGTTCTGTTGTTTATTTTGGGTTCTTTCACCATCTTAAGTTAATTTTTCTGAGGTAGTGAGTTTTCAAACATTTCCGAAGTAAAAGCAAATTATTGTTTTACAGGAGCAGCTGCATTAAAGGTACGTGCAGCACCACTACAGTTCTGTTGCTGTTAGATCTCAGTGCTGCATTTGATACAGTGGATCATCATATTCTACTTGATAGGCTGGAAAATCATTTTGGGATTACTGGGAGTGCCCTTGTATGGTTGACATCATACTTGACCAGTCGTTCTCACTGTTTTGTACAGTGACACTACCTCTAATCTTCGTGGCATGAAATTTGGGGTTCTACAGGGGTCTGTCTTAGACCCCCTGCTTTTCTCCCTTTATATAGCACCCCTTGGGCACATATTGCGGCATTTTGGGATTACCTTTCACTGCTATGCAGATGATACTCAGTTATACATGCCAATAACTGCTGGTAATCTCGTTCACATAAAATCCTTAGAAGATTGCTTTGCATCAGTGAGAAGTTGGATGTCTAGAAACTTCCTACTTTTAAACTCTGATAAGACTGAAATGATGGTTCTTGGTCCAGTGAGACATTGGCATCAATTTGACGAGTTAACGCTTAGCCTAGGTTCGTGTATCATACATCACACTGACAAAGTGAGGAACCTTGGGGTAATTTTTGATCCTACATTGTCCTTTGACCTCCACACTAGAAATATTACGAGGACTGCTTTCTTCCACCTGCGAAAGATAGCAAAGATTCGTCCCATCCTGTCTATGGCTGATGCTGAGACCCTGATTCATATGTTTGTCTCTTCTAGATTGGACTATTGCAATGTTCTATTTTCTGGTTTACTGCAGTCCAGCATTAGGGGTCTCCAATTGGTTCAAAATGCTGCTGCCAGACCTTTGACAGGAAGCAGAAAGTTCAACCACATTACACCCATTTTGGCGTCTCTTCATTGGCTTCCTGTCCCAGTGAGATCAGATTTTAACGTTCTGCTACTAGCCTATAAAACTGTTCACGGACTGGCACCTCCCTACCTAGCTGACCTAATTAAGCCTTACGTACCGGCCCGGACATTGCATTCTCAGGTTGCAGGGCTACTTTGTGTCCCTAAGGTGAATAAAAAGTCTGCGGGTCACAGAGCTTTCTCTTATCGTGCCCCTGTTCTGTGGAATGATCTCCCTGCGTCAGTAAAACAGTCAGATTCTGTGGAGACTTTAAAGTGCAGACTTAAGACTCACTTATTTTCCCTTTCCTATGGCTAGCATACTGGTACAGTTTTGTTTTATACTTTTTACTCTTAATTTGTTTGATTAGGAAACGGAGTGTGCCACGGCCTCAACTTTACCTAAATTCTGAAACTAAATATTGGCTCACAACAGGCTAATTTGTGACATGAGTGATGTAATTGTGTCTAACCTGAACTAGATCAGTGGTCCTCAAACTTTTTCAGACCAGGAACCACTTAACCATTCAAAATTAAATAAATAAATAAATAAAAAAAATCTTGTGGATCGCAGATCTCCCCAAATATCCAAAAACAATAATAATTTACATACGAGTTGAGTTAAATATTTTTCAGTTGGAATATGATATTAATTTAAAATGTGATATTTCACCAATATCCCGCCCGTGGGGACGTGGCCTACACAGCAGACCTGACGTGGACAGCTTCACAGCAGCAGCGACACAGACGAGTGCAAATACTACAGTAATGGGTTCGTGCTAATTTATGGTTCTCTGTGAGCGCACGTCGCCATCTGGAGCGCCGCTGATGTTCAATTCATACTTAACGTTAGCCCGTCTGCAACGTTAGCTAACGTTACTCCCCGCACATTAAAAACAGTCACACTCAAAAGTCTCGCATCTACCCGGGGAAGGCTGGTTTATCCTCTGTTGTTAAACCGACTCACTATTCCTGCGTGACCAACATGGCGTTCGGCTGTTTATCTTTCCCGCTCCTCGTAATTTTGGTCAGTTTATTCAACTTATACCCTGATTCCAAACATGAAACTTGCTCCAAAAACATAAGAAGATACATAGATAGCAGGGAGAAGACCTGGGAAGAAGGTCGCGATTGTGCTGCTGTGATTTTGTGCTAACTGGAACTGACCTTGACCTTGGTCGCTGATCCAAACGTAAACAATCGTGGACTAATAGAACTGTAAAACCTGGATTATATCTGTTCACGCTACTGATACTGATGTCTGGCGACATCCAGATACAACCAGGCCCACCAAAGACAACCACGAATGCTACGTACTCCTGTGGATTATGTGACAAGAACGTCAGAAGCAATCAAGCAGCCCTGCAATGTGACTCCTGTGATGTCTGGAGCCATCAAAAATGTATGGATATGCCAGTGAAGGAATATCATCGCCTAGGTAACTGACGACCCCTGGTATTGTCCTAAATGTGTGTTACCGCAGATGTCTGACTCTTTGTTCGATCCTGCTGATGATGCCCCCCAGCCTGTTGATCCAGTCTCAGACGAACCCGAGCCGAGGCAATACGACTTCCTGCACTCCAAGGGCCTCAACTTTGTACACCTCAACACCCGGAGCTTTCTTCCAAAGCTGGATGAACTACCCAGGTTGGTGGTGGACACTAAAATAGCCGTGACAGGCGTAACGGAGACATGGCTCGCCGCAACAGTGACAGATGCAGAAGTGGAAATACCTGGTTACCTGCTTACATGTAAAGACAGGAATCGTGAAGGCGGAGGTGTCGGTATTTATGTAAGGAGTGACATTGCTTTCAACCCGCGGAACGACATCAGTGATGATCTAGACAGTATGGATTGACATATCTCCCAAAGACAAAGCCCATCCTCGTCGGCGCGTGCTATAGACCACCAAAGCAGACAGACTTTTTCCAACGTTTAGAGCAATCATGCATGAACTGTGACAGTTTTACAGCTAGGGAATGTATTATAATGGGTGACTTCAATGTGGACATTAGTGCTCCTAAAGCAAAAACCAGTGAACTTCACAATGGTTATAAACGTTTTTTTATCGCAGTTTGATTTGTCACAGCTAATCACTGAGCCAACAAGGATTACTCCAACCACAGCAACTGTTCTAAATTTGTTTACTGTATCTGACCCTGCCAAAATATCTCAAACTGGTGTATCAGATTTCACTGTTAGTGATCATTTACTCATTTATTGTACTCATAAGCTTAAAAAGTCACCAGTTAATCAGCATAATGGTATACATATCAGGTCTCTCAAAAGTTATAGTAAACAACTGTTTGAAACTTGTCTGTCTGAGGTAGACTGGCAGGAGGTGTATGGTTGTACATCGGAGGATAGGGCATGGTATGTATTTAAAAATAAGTTTCTTTCCATCATGGACCAAATAGCACCGTTCAAATGTGTTCGCGTTAGGCAACATACAGATCCCTGGATGACAGGAGAGATCCTGCATCTTATACATGAAAGGGATTGAATTTTCTTTAAATTAAAAAAAAACAAGGACCACAATTTATACCAAAAGTACATTTATCTTCGAGATCAGGCGCAATATCGGAAAAAAGAAGCCAAATCCAATTACATATCAAGTAAAGTCGATGAATATAAAAAACCTAAAAAATTGTGGCAAACTCTAAAAAGTCTTGGAACATCATCGCAATCAAAAACAAAACCTTCCAACATCAGTCTAAATATAAATGGAGAGACATGTTTCGATAAATTAAAGGTATCCAAGCACTTCAACAAATTCTTCACTACCATCGCCTCAACACGTCGACAAGCTTCCGCCTTCTGTCGGTAAATATGGCATACGCCATATTAGGGAGTACTATCAATCTTTGTTTGCTCCGGTAAATAGTTTTAAACTTTCTTTGGTCTCGGAGGACATGGTTACTAAGATCTTGTCTGATCTAAATTCGAGCAAGGCCACCGGTTTAGACCAACTGTCACCCAGATTTATTAAAGATAGTGCCAAGCTCATTTCTTCTCCTTTAACGCATATTCTAAATTTATCTTTGGCTACTGGTAAAATCCAGATGATCTAAAAGCGGCTAGGGTGACACAGATTCACAAAAAGAACAGCAAACTTGAGGCAGGTAACTATCGACCGGTTTCGATTCTGAGTACGTATCTAAATTATTTGAGAGAGTTGTCTATAACCAACTTCACGATTATCTCAGAGCCCATAAGCTCTTCTAGTTTCAGATCCGCTTATTCTACCAATACCTGCCTGATAAATCTGACTGATTATATCAAGTAGGAACAGGATAGAGGACATTATATAGCTATGGTCCTCTTAGATCTTCAAAAAGCTTTTGATACGGTAGACCATAGGATCCTCTTACAGAAACTCAACGCTCTAGAATGTCATGTATCAGCCATAGACTGGTTCCAATCCTATCTTGGAGAGTGAAAATAATCGGTTGAGATTAGTGGAACAATCTCTAATCCGGCTACCATAACATGTGGAGTACCACAAGGCTCTATTCTTGGGCCTCTACTTTTTCTCATTTATGTTAACGACATTCCGTCCGGCGTCAGTTGCAAGACACTCTTGTATGCTGACAACACTAGTTCTTTTTATATTTATTTTTTTAAATTGTGTACTATATAGGTACTTTTTTATTTTTTATTCCACCTAGTCACAAATTCATATTTTCTCTTTACATTGTTAAAAACCATTTTTTGTACCCATGTTGATCATGTACTGTATCTGTTTTTTTATAAGGACCACAATGGAAATAAGCGCTTGTGCTTTTTTGTGTAATCCTTTTATTTTAATGTTACTTGTATACAGTATTTGTTATTGTTATACAATGTACATTTCGATAATAAATAAATCAATCAGTCAATCCTCACAGACCACTAGGGCTCGCCACAGAGCACTGTTTGAGAAAAGATGAACGAGAAGATGCTTTTTACGACACTTTGTGGTGATAAAACATGAGGACAGTGTGATGGAGGGAGAAGAGAAATAAACACTTACACAGGGAACGATGGAACAGGGACGTGACTGTCTGTCCATCCTGTTTCTCACACAGGGAATCAATTTCACGTGTGACAACAAGGGGGCAGCAGAGAGTCCCGGTGAGAAGGGGGGGATGGAAGGAGACAGGAGCAAAAAAGGAGAGAAGAACACGGGAGCAATAGAAGGAAGTAGAGAGGCGGGAAGAAAGGAAATGAAGGGAGGAGAGACACGAGGAGACATTTAGGCCTGTTGAGGAAAGGAGGAGACACACTGACGTTTAAAGATGACACACGGATACCAGCACATGACTGGACATGTTTTTTTTGTTTTTTGTTTTTTTTTAATTTGTTGTAGCTTTATCTGTCTCATGCTGAGTTAAAGTGAAGTTCAGAGCGATGTAGAACCGCGCCGATAGGCCGGATGATTACGGTGCCGCCGTTAGTCACATGACTCCAGCATCCTGATCGGAGCGCAAACGCTTTCAATGGTTCAGGTCAAAGTGCACCAGGGGATTGTTCACATGGAGCTCAGCGACATCTTTAGAAACCAAGTACACATATTAACTATTCAGACTGGGGTTGCAAACTGGTGGCCCAGGGGCCAGATGAGGTGAAAGTCATGTATGGCCCACAGCACACCATTAAACACAGCCTGCATGCTCATTTTTTTTTTTAATTTGAAGGAATCATAATACAATAACATGCTTTTGGGGAGACAGATATTCGCCCTCGTCTAACTCGGGAAAATATCTGTCATTTTGGGTGACTGGGCATGGACGGAGGGATTCAGAAAATGCATACCGCCCTCCAAAAGTATGTTACTGTATTAAAATTGGATCATTTATAATTAAATACAACAGAGATTTTATGTTAAATCAAAAATGTCTCACAGTTCCCCATCTGTGCATGTGGACGGTCCAACCTATCGGCCAAATTCAGACCTAAAATGACTCGTGTCAACTTTTATGACATATGTCACAGAAATCCATATATGGATTCCAGCCTCCTCTGTGGGACACACCCACTGAGCTGGTCTGTGACGAGTCGTCCCATCTGACCCTGGGTTAAGTCTCTGCTGGCTCACTGAATAATGTGCTGAGAAACAGAACTTTGTACTCACTGCTGTGATGCCGGGGGGAGACGGCTGAACATCCAGAACCATCTGAACTCAGGACCGAGCTGCTATCCTGACCAGAGTCATGTGATTCCGTGAAGAGTGAGCGCTCCGGTTCATGCTCACGGTTGCAGGGTTTGATCAGCTGCTTCAGTTTCACAGTGATCCAGCTCCCATGTCTATGGAAGACGAAGGAAAAAAATCAGAGGAGAAACACACTGGTCACAGTTGGTCTCCTTTCCTCCTGCGTCTCAGTGGGTCCCGGTGCGTCTCTTCTCCATCTGAAATGACTGAGTCATCAATAAGCATGTACAAGACATAATGTCTGTGAGAAACAGTCTGCCAGTCAATGAGGAGGACGTTCATTCTGTCCAACAGTCTGACTGAACAGCAGACATGAGAAGGTCTGTCCTGCAGCTACCATTAGCATGTAGCCAGACAGACCTTAACTTATGCAGCTCATGTTATTGGTTAAGGTAGACGGTCCATCCAAGTGGAGGGAGGACAACCAGGTGTCTACACCCACATCCCCCAGCTCCTCCTGGACAAAGAAGTCAAAAGGAGACTTACAGTCCTTATAGCAGGTACTGTATGTAAACCACTGAATGAGGACAGAAGGACAGATGGGTCACAGACAGATGTGTGCAGTTCTAAAATGGTCCTCATGGGCATCTCTGTTCAGGATCACAGGCATCTTACCGGCGAGGAGCTGAAGGCTGGTAGAACTTGTACTGGGCCATTATCTTTTCTTCAAGCTTCTCCTTCTGCCTCCTCAAAACATTCAGCTTTTCTCTGAGCGCAAAGAAGACAATCAGAGGAAAATGGACTCAGTGAAGTCAAGATTCTTGGAGTGACGAGTTACTGAGGGAAGAAAAACAAAGTCCTAGCTGAGAGACCTGTGATAAGAAACACCCAGAAATGACTTCTTGTAACCTAAAACAGATGATAACTACGAGACCATCATCTCAGCCTCATACTCCTGAACGGGTTAAAAAAAAAAAAAAAAACCCAGCACGGAGTCCGCACTAACCCACGGCACCACGGGAAAACTGTGATAAACTTACAACTGACACGTTTACAAGGCTTTTATAAAGTACAGCTCAGTGACTGTGACATATGACCTTTTAGCCCAAAGACATGGGCTCTCTTGGGGTCACTATACAAAACATACTAGCAAGTTTGGTGACAATCGTGTCGGTACAACTGAATTATCTCGTTTCACAAAGTGAAATATCACAGGACTAACTGACATGATGTTTACCCCACTGTGGGGGAACCTCTGGAGTTGTCGGGTCTACATCATCATCTCCCAGCTGGACCTGCCTGAGCCACGTCCTAAGGAAGGTGCCTGGAAGCACCCTAATCAGATGCCAAAAGCCCCTCAGTGGGCTCTGCTGTATGTGAAGGTGTCAAACCCCTTTGGATAAGGAGATCCTCGTGTTGTTTCTCAGGTTGAGCCCAGAAACCCTTTGAAGGAAATGGGTTAACATGAATCGTTATTTTGGTCACTACCCAACGTTCATGGACCTGAGGTGAGGGATGGAACAGAGATTGGTAAATCTGACATGTCACCTATGACTCAACAGTTGGCCAGCTGATTGACTGATTGCTTCAACCACCTGTGAGCTCGAGTTTCCACTTTTGCTACTCAGAAACACAAGAATTGGGCATCACTTGGATAGAGGACAAGCTGGCCTGATGCAAACTCTGCCCCAGATGTAAGCTGGGCTTGGCGCTAAACCTACCCCTACCCCTAAGCATAAACCTACACCTACCCCTAACATACTTCTAACCCTAACCCACCCTAACTCAAACCCCAACCGTTTCCCCTAACGAACCCCTTCCCCCTAAGCCTTTCCCCCAACACTAACCTGTGGGTCTGACCCTGTTGCTGGGTTCCAGTGCCAGAAAGCGCCAATTGCAATTTCCCCTAAACATACATCTAACCCTACCCCTAACCTACACCTAACCCTACCCGTAAACATACACCTACCCCTAACATACTTCTAACCCTAACCCAACACCTACCCCTAAACATACTTCCATCACTACCCCTAAACCTACACCTACCCCTAAACCTACACCTAACCCTACCCGTAAACATACACCTACCCCTACCCGTAACCTGGGCTGAGTTGTTACCTTTCACTTGACGCAGCAAACCAATCCTGAGCCAGACTGAGTGATCCTCGAGGACTATGACCGCTCTCTGCACACGCCGCTCCTAACTGTCCCAACACTTTCGTTCAGAACTGATCAGCCACCTACCTGGATGCTGCTTAGTGTGCACATACATATATTGGAGCTCTTCCACGTGAAACCGATCCTTGTTCTCCATTGTCTGCTCCAATAACGTTTGGTTCTGCAGCACCATAGTCTGGATCTGACCAATCAGGTGGTGGTTCTCTTCCTCCAGGTTTCCTTTCAACTGGTTCAGCAGCTGAAGATCACAGAGATAATCACACACACAGCCCAGACAAAATAAAACCCACGGATTCCCAGGCCGAGTCAGTGACGGGCTTGTCCATGCGGTGCAAAGGTCAAAGGTTAAAGTTGCTGTGTCTCAGTACCTCACACTGGTTGGTGAGTGTGGTCAACGTGATGTCCAGCTGCTGATACTCCATTTTGAGTTTTGGAATAATTGGCCTCCAGCCGGGTGTGTTCCAGCTTGGTCCCATTCATCTGGCTCTTCAGGTCTCTGTGGTCCCGCTGTCAGCGCCTCATTGTCCTTCAGAAGCTGTTGGTACATTTGTTCAGCCTTAAAAAAGCGAGGCACAGTGAGGATCGACACATGCCCGTGAAAGATGAATGTGGCAGATATGTGGACTCACCAGTCCTTCTCATCACGGAGCCGGCAAGCATTCAGCCGCTGTGGTCCTGTGCTGTTCTTTCTCCAGCGCCATGGTCACCTGCTCCTCCTTCAGGACCTGCTGCAGGTCCTCCAGCTTGTTCTGCTGCTGCAGGCTGTCGTACCTAGACACAGCCAGCACGTACATGAACATGCTGCTGTGGTGCAGCAGGTAATCCTGCCAGACTCCTGGATCTGGATCCTAATGTTTACTGAGTGTTACCGCTGGTCTCCTTTGGTACCTGTCCTGCAGCGAGCGATGCTCCAGCTCCAGTGAGCGATGCACATTTTTCAGGCAGCCATATTTGCCAATCAGGGCCTCATAATCTGCAGTCTGCCGCTCGTGCAGCACCGTCAACCGCTCGTGATCACGCAACAGCTGCTCGTGCACACCACGCAGATCTTCACGCTCACCTATGGCGCAGTCCCGCTTGTTTTCTGTTGCAGACTGTTGCTGCTGAAGCTGAGCATTCTGGGCCAGGAGAGAGGCACTCTGAGAGATCAGCATGGCTTTTTCCACCTGGACCAAAAAGGGATCCAGTGGAACAGGAATTGACACACACACACACACAGAAACCTGGTATTGGTATCTGGATCTCAGAAGGAGAACATCATGGAACTGTGACAGGAAAATATCTGAGTTCCATTTTTCTACAAGTAGTAGAAGGCATGCATAGACAGTACCCTGTGGCACTGTCACAGCACTCTGTGGTAGTGTAGCAGTACCCTTTTTCACTGTCATAGTACCCCTAGCACTGTCAACCCCACTAAGGTCCTTAGACTGGGTCTCATTAACATAAGATCACTATCCTCAAAATCACTGTTGATTAATGATCTAATCATGGATCATCACTTAGATATGATTGGGCTATGTGAAACCTGGCTTAAACCTACAGCTGTCCTCCCCTTAATGAGGCCTGCCCAACCAGCTATACATTTAGTCACGTCCCTCTGTGATGCGAAGCAAGGGTGGGGTGTGTTGCTCTTATTTATAAATCTAGGTTTAGCTTATTAGCTGTTGGGGATCACAAATATAACTCGTTTGAGCATCTGATTCTCCGCTCTGCTCAGGATATTACACATTGCCAAGGTCAGAAGAATAAAAATCAGCCGTATTACTTTGTCACTGCATATAGGCCTCCTGGCCCATATTCTGAATTCTTAGATGAATTTGGTGCTTTTATCTCTAACTTGTCAACTAGTGCAGCTAACATTCTGATCATTGGTGACTTTAACGTTCATATCAATAAGCCTTCTGATCCCCTCTGCAAATCATTTATGGAAATTGTGGATGCATTAGGATTTCGGCAATGCATTCGGGACTCAACACACATTAGTGGAAATACCCTGGATTTGGTTTTCACATGTGGTATTGCTGTCACGAATATTGACATCATGCCTCTTACATCAGTGGTCTCTGATCACTCACTTATTAAGTTTACAGTTTTGCTGCCATGTTTAGTGGAACAACAACCTTATTTATCACTGCAGCGATGCATCAACTCCTCAACTAAGACTGAACTCGAAGCCAGACTGCCTGATATCTTAACTTCACCTCTGGCAAATACCCAATCAGACAGTCTTGTGGATAGTTTTAAACTCAGTGCTCAAAAGTAACCGCACACAGCAAGTGAAGCTTAATCAGACATTATCGGATATCAAGCACTGTAATACAGGAGTTCCACAAGGCTGTGTGTTGTCACCAATACTTTTTACAATTTATACTTATGACTGCAGGAAAGTACACCCCAATAATTTTATTTTTAAATTTGCAGATGACACAGCAATCGTGAGCCTCTTGCATAAGGACATGGACCCTTTTGTCTACTACAATGAGATTGACACCCTTATTAAGTGGTGTGACAAAAACCATCTGATTTTAAATGTGTCAAAACACAAGAGATGGTTTTTGACCCAAGGCAAGTGATGACACACAAGCCAGTAATCATCTCAGACCAAACTATAAATCAGGTGGCAACAAAAATATTTCAGGGTCCATATCAATAATTTGCTAAACTGGAAATCACACATTGATATTTTGTGCAACAAACTGCAGCAAAGAATGTATTTTTTGAGACGACTGAGGCTTTATGGTGTTAGCAATCAGATTATGCTAATTTTTTACAAAGCTATCTTAGAGAGCCTAATTAGATATGGAATCACTGCCTGGTTTGGTAACCTTACTGTTCAACTTAAAAATAGGTTGTCTAATATGCACAAAACAGCAATGAAAATATAAATAAAAAAATATGAGTCCATTGAGAAGCTGTTTAACCAGTCAGTTATGACGCAGGCAACAAAAATCTGCTCAGACTTCACTCACCCACTTTCCTCAGAGTATGAACTTCTCCCTTCAGGAAGAAGATTTCGTATACCAAAGTGTAAAACAAATCGTCTCAAATTATCAAATCAAATCAATTTTATTTATATAGCGACAAATCACAACAAACAGTTGCCCCAAGGCGCTTTATATTAATTACAGAAAAACCCCAACGGTCAAAACGACCCCCTGTGAGCAAGCACTTGGCGACAGTGGGAAGGAAAACTCCCTATTAACAGGAAGAAACCTCCAGCAGAACTAGGCTCAGGGAGGGGCAGTCTTCTGCTGGGACTGGTTGGGGCTGAGGGGAGAGAATCAGGAAAAAGACATACTGTGGAAGATCATTTGTTCCAGTTTCTATCAAACTGCTAAACAATGCAAGTAACTAGTGCAATAGAACAACGTGCAATAAACTTCAGCACTTTAGCATTTGGCACTTGCTATGCTATGCTGATGATACTCAGTTATACATGCTGATCACTGCTGGTAATGTCATTCACATAAAATCCTTAGAAGATTTCCTTGCATCAGTGATAAGTTGGATGTCTAGAAACTTCCTACTTTTAAACTCTGATAAGACTGAAATGATGGTTCTTGGTCCAGTGAGACATCGGCATCAATGTGACCAGCTAACGCTTAACCTAGGCTCGTGTGTCATACATCACACTGACAAAGTGAGGAACCTTGGGGTAATTTTTGATCCTACATTGTCCTTTGACCTCCACATTAGAAATATTATGAGGACTGCTTTCTTCCACCTGTGAAATATAGCGAAGTTTCGTCCCATTCTGTTTATGGCTGATGCTGAGACCCTGATCCATGCTTTTATCTCTTCTAGATTGGACTATTGCAATGTTCTATTTTCTGGTTTATCACAGTCCAGCCTTTGGGGTCTCCAATTGGTTCAAAATACTGCAGCCAGACTTTTGACACGAAGCAGAAAGTTTGACCACATTACACCCATTTTGGTGTCTCTTCACTGGCTTCCTGTCCCAGTGAGATCAGATTTTAAAGTTCTGTTTCTAATCTATAAAATTGATCATGGACTGACACCTCCCTACCTAGCTGAACTAGTTAAACCTTACGTACCGGCCCGGGCCTTGCGTTCTCAGGGTACAGGACTACTTTGTGTCCCTAGGGTGAATAAGCAGTCTGCAGGTCACAGAGCTTTCTCTTATCGTGCCCCTGTTCTATGGAATGATCTCCCTGCGTTAATAAACCAGTCAGATTCTGTGGAGACTTTCAAGTCCAGACTTAAGACGCACTTATTTTCCCTTTTGTATGACTAGCATACTGGCATGGTACAGTTCTATGCTTTTCACTCGTTTAAATTTATTAGTAAATGGAGCATGCCGTGGCCTCAACTTTACTTAAATCTGGGTCTTTAGTGAAGCTTAGGGCTAGTGGCCGGGGATCAGCTTAGTATTTCTTCTGTTTTTCTTGTTTAATGCTGACAAATTATACTGTATTTCTTGTCTTTCTGATGCCTGATTCTGTTTTTTCTCTGTGTTTAAGGTGCAGCTCCATCCAGAGGTGGGTGTGGTATTTGTGCTGGAGACCCTCCTGTCCTGTGCACCAACAGCATTTCCTGTATATTCATTTTGTAAATTGTTCTTTAATTTATGTTTTGTATCATGGCCCAAGCAGAGGGTCACCCCTTTGAGTCTGGGCTGCTTGAGGTTTCTTCCTCAGAGGGAGTTTTTCCTTACCACTGTTGCTCTGGGGGTTGGTAAGGTTAGACCTTACTTGTGTGAAGCGCCTTGAGGCAACTCTTGTGATTGAAATTGAAAATTACCCTGTGGCACTATCACAGTACCCTGTGGCAGTGTCGTGGTACCCTGTAGCAGTGTCGTGGTACCTGCAAGTTAGCATTGCGTGTCTGCAGCGCCGTGTTGTTCTCCTGCAGCGCACCGGCCTGCCTCTGCAGAACTATGATCTGAGCCTGCTGACTGTCACACCGGTTCTCCAGCTGATCCAGGTGGGCCTGCACAGTCTGACGCTGCGTCACCAGCATTGCATTCTAGATGGGAGAGATCATAGACAGACATGAATCTTTATTATCCCTGAGACGCGTATGTGTGAAAGTATAACAAAGAACCACAAAACAACAACAGGAACTAAAAGTACTGAAGATAAAGTTCTCATTTAATACCAATTTCACTGTTTTTTTTTTGTTTGTTTTTTTTACATGTCAGTGTCTGTGGATTATGTTTGATGTCAAACTCAATTTGTTTTTTCTTGTTATTATAAACATTAAATTTAAGTGAAACTCGCTGACTGTAATCGGACTAATGGATATTCTTGTTTTCCTCTTACATTCCTCTCCACTTTGATGAGGTGGTCTTTGAGCTTCAGCAGTTCCTTGGTGGCTTCTTGGCTCCCATGCAGTAATTCGCTCATGGCCTTGTCTGTCACTCTGTGAGGGGTGGAGCTTGGTGTCATGCACGCCTCCTCCTGCCTCTGCAGCAGAGCCTCATAGCTCAGCTTCACCTGTGAGACATGATTGTCTGCAGCTTGACTTCAAGAGTGAAACTGACACGTCTGGAAGGTGACTTTGATCTGAACTGACTCACCGTCCTGAGCGCCTGGTGCAGCTTCTGGTTCACGCTGACAGATTCCTGCAGATGGGCCTCCAAAGTGACCGTCTTGTCTTTAATCTGAAGAGGACGCTGCAGAGACGATGCCGGCATCTCGAACCTGCTGCTTCAATGAAGAGTTCACTTTGTAACATCTAACATTTGGCACTTTGCGGGGGGGGGGGGGTCTAGATTCAGGCGAAGTAGTGCTGGGGTGGGGGGGGTCCTGGGGCAGACTGCAGCATTGAGGTTAAACTCTTGTCTTGTCAGCTGACCTGATGTCTGCTTCCTGCTGAGGAATGTCCTGATTCAGGACTTTCATCTCCAGATCTTGGACCACTTGCTCCAGGTCACTGTTGCGCTGCTGCGTCTTCAGCTTCTCATCCACCAGCTCCTAATGACAGAAATGTTGATGTTCAGAAGGTGTTGATGTCATCAAATGATATGATTAATGAATATGAATGAATGAGGATGTTATGTTTTGTGGGTGTGTTCAGTATATTTCTTGATTATTCTCAGAGGATATTAAGAACCAGTTGATATTTGGAGGGCCTCAGTGTTCTATGGTTGTCATCACCGTCACCTCTCTGAGAGGAGACAGTGTCTGCTGGTCCACAGCAGCTTGCTTGATCACGTCCCTGTTGCCCTTCTTGAGGACTTTGACCGTCTCAGCCGTGTCCCCTTAAACCGTCCACCTCCTTCAGGAGGGAGCAGATCAGTCTTTCCAGTTCAGTGACTGAGACGTTGCGGCTGTCCAGACCGACCTGCCGAATCTCAGTCCGGAACAGAAGATTTTAGACAAATCAGTAAAAGTCTGTTCTTCTGTCTCCTCCCTTTTTCACTCAGGGTTGCTGGATGTCGTTATGGTCAATATGAACCAGCGACCCAACTGCAGCTGTGCGCTGCTCTGTGTCCACTGGCTCTGGGAGTCTCCTGTAGCATGACTGACTCACACGTGGCTGTTTTCCCCATGTCCATATTTTCCTGAAGGTGATCTGTTTTCCCCCATGTCCGTATCGGCACGGCCAGTGGGCTCCACTGTACGATGTGGGAGGAGTCAGTCAGTCACGCACCGTTTCACTTGTGAGATTGCTTCATTTGTACCTGTCTGATTAGCACCAAATGTGGTATATGTATTACTCATACAGACCCCAAGAATTCTATTGCTTTTGAGGTGTAAATAGTCTAAATTCAAGGTCACTGGTACATATTGTACTTTGTAAAAATTTTGTGGGCGCAGTAACTTCTTTCCTAATTGCCTGATCTTTCATTAAAGTTGGTATGTGTGTTCGGTATATTGACCCAAAGAAGCGCACTGAGTTTGGGCTCAAAAAGATCAAAGGTCACAATCACTGAACTGTGATTTCTGGTCTGACAGGGATTCGAGCAGAGGATCCTCTGGTCTTATATCCTCCACTTTAATGTCTAAATCATCACCTCCAAATCCTTTCTTTCTATGTGAGAGAAACATAAGTAGAAAGTCCCGTGCATAAGCACAGACAGGAGCTGACAGCAGTCAGCACCACAGTTTATGGTCAGCACCATGGATAGCTCCGTGTACAGTATAGACAGCAGCCGCCTACATAAAAAACTCATTTGCGGATCAAAAAGATCAAAGGTCACAATCACTGGACTGTACTTTTTAAAATCCTTCTGCAGAACAGTGTGACATGTCGATGGCAAACTTATCAACATTTGTCCAGGGTGCTGTGGGTCCGTGTGGACTCTGTGCTCGTCATATTTGTGGGTCTCAGCTGCATATTTCATGTACTGTTGATAATTTCACAGAGCTCCTGTTCAGGACAGACCTGAATAACAGCGGGATGTGCTATGTGTGTAGAACATACTTCTGCCTGCCACTAGGACTGCTGATGGGTCTCAGATGGAGATCAGCTGCAGGTTGGTGTTCGAGACCTTTTTTGAACAAAGGGATGTATCGATCACTGATGCTGTAAGTATAGCTGGGTACCTGTTGGTGTAGTAGTTTATTTTCTTTATCCAGTCGTGTCTTTTCTCGCTTCAGATCTGTTGCCTCTTGCTCCAGGTTCTGCTTCACCATCTCCAGTTGGTCCAGGCATCCTGCAGAAATCTGATGCTCCTCCTGGGTGAATTGTAGACTCTGGTTCTCTGTCTCCAGCTCCTGAACCTCTGTTTCCAGTCGTTGGACCTTACGATCTTGCAGGAATAAATAAATGGATGAATGTGTAGTCACACCTAGTTCAACGTATCGATGAGGACTACAAGTTAATGAGATTATTAGAACTTACCAATGTTGGTGAGGCAGGTTTGTAGGTGTTGATTAAAGGAATCCATCACCCTGCACGTGGCCTCCAGCCGCTGTATGTGCTTGCTAGTGTAGTTTGAACATGTGTTGTCATGGCAACAGAAGTGTTCGAGTGACCCAACAAAACCATGTAGACCATTCTGACTGGTTTTCATCATCAGTTCTTTGACATGCTCGCCACTATCCCCATCTTCTCTCCATCTGTTCTCCTGAATACAAAAGCCTGTGAAGTGGAATTCGCTCTCGACCTCTTCCTGCTCCTCTCTGTGGGTTTTCAGGTAATGATCTGAGTAACTATTGAGCATCTGGTTTAAGCCTGTCTTGGATGTGATGGTCCACTCATCAGGTTGTGAGGGTGTGTGGCTAAATGAGGTGTGATGTTGGATTTTCATGGCTCTGAGTTCCTCGATGGTCCTCCTCAGACTCTGGTTCTCCAGCTTCAGCATCTGACTGTAGATCGTCTCACTCACCTCCTCACTCAGACTCTGCTGGCCTTTAGATAAACATGCCGCAGTGAGCATCTTATCTCATTTTTATAACTTTCTTTACTGGGTTTTATAAAATTAGACAGTTGTATTAAAACTTTTATAATAAGTTGTAAAGTGTAGCTTTTCCTGTTCATAAAAGAAAGGAAAAAAGATAAAGGCAACTGACATATTGCTGTATGCACAACAAAAGACAAAAAGAAAAAAAAAACAAACATCAGTGAACAGGTTCTAGATCTAATAGTGACAGATACGAGCAGTCAGAGCAGCCGTATGTGACGCAACTCACCACCAGCACACTGCTGCTGGAAACCACCGATACAGATGCTTCAGTCAGGCATGATCGAGAGATCTGTTTTTTGAACAAGCTGAAAAAAAAAACGAGGCTGATGTTCTCCCAAATTTACTTGAGCAGCCAGATAACAAGAGTCTGATTTTCTCCAGTTTAAGAAAATAGAGGATGTCTGTAATCCAGCAGGAGTGAGCAGGTGGTACTGCTGATTTCCAGGTGGTTACCATTAACCTTCTGGCCAACAAGGTGACAAAAGCAGAGGGAAGGACAGAGGGAGGAAAAGTTGAAACAGGTCTGAAAACTGAGGGAGAACTTTCTTTTTGACAGCGCAGTTAAAGATCCATTAAGCAGAGATCAACATTCAAAATCTTCCCGGATTCGGGTCAACAAGGGGACGAAGTTAGCTTTGCAGAGGACTTCAAATTTGTGTGTGACTTGAACTCCAAGATATGGAAAGCTATTGTGGGCAACTTTAAAAGGGAAATTGTGTAGAGTGTAATTTTTGGCAGCTGAGTTGATGGGAAATATCTCACTGTTGTTTAAGTTCAATTTCTATCCAAATATCTGACCAAATTCTTGAAGTGTGGCAAGAGCAGCAGGGACTGAGACAGGCAGGTTGGAGACGTATAACAGAAGGTCATCTGCATAAAAGGACACCTTAAGCTCTACACTGATGCCTGTAACACGAGAATTAGATCAGAGGGCTACTGAGAGAGGTTCAGTAGCAATTGCAAACAATACAGGTCTTAAAGGATGGCCTTGTCTCATACAGTGATAAAGACAAAAGTATTCTGATGGGAAGTTATTTGTTCCAAGCTTTGTTCTGGAGCAGTGAGCATTTTAAAACTGTTTTAACCCACAGAGTGGTCTGTGCCAGCTGAAGCTGTAAACATGAATGAAGCTGATGATTCAGAAAAAGCTGCGACATCAGAACTCCACCTGAACTCTGACAAACACTGACTCAGTTCCACTCTGGCTTGTCACTGATGAACCACTTTAACCCTGAGATAAAGAAAACAAGACCTTTAATAATATGCACTCCTTTACATCTGACCAGATTAATCATTTGGACTGAAATGTGTGTTCCTGTACAGTAGTGTTCAGAATAATAGTAGTGCTATGTGACTAAGAAGATGAATCTAGGTTTTGAGTATATTTCTTATTGTTACATGGGAAACAAGGTACCAGTAGATTCAGTAGATTCTCACAAATCCAACAAGACCAAGCATTCATGATATGCACACTCTTAAGGCTATGAAATTGGGCTATTAGTAAAAAAAAAAAGTAGAAAAGGGGGTGTTCACAATAATAGTAGCATCTGCTGTTGATGCTACAAACTCAAAACTATTATGTTCAAACTGCTTTTTTTTTTTTTTAGCAATCCTGTGAATCACTAAACTAGTATTTAGTTGTATAACCACAGTTTTTCATGATTTCTTCACATCTGCGAGGCATTAATTTTGTTGGTTTGGAACCAAGATTTTGCTGGTTTACTAGTGTGCTTGGGGTCATTGTCTTGTTGAAACACCCATTTCAAGGGCATGTCCTCTTCAGCATAAGGCAACATGACCTCTTCAAGTATTTTGACATATCCAAACTGATCCATGATACCTGGTATGCGATATATAGGCCCAACACCATAGTAGGAGAAACATGCCCATATCATGATGCTTGCACCACCATGCTTCACTGTGAACTGTTTTTTGAATTCAGAGTTTGGGGGTCGTCTCACAAACTGTCTGCGGCCCTTGGACCCAAAAAGATCAATTTTACTCTCATCAGTCCACAAAATATTCCTCCATTTCTCTTTAGGCCAGTTGATGTGTTCTTTGGCAAATTGTAACCTCTTCTGCACATGTCTTTTATTTAACAGAGGGACTTTGTGGGGGATTTTTGCAAATAAATTAGCTTCACACAGGCGTCTTCTAACTGTCACAGCACTTACAGGTAATTCCAGACTGTCTTTGATCATCCTGGAGCTGATCAATGGGTGAGCCTTTGCCATTCTGGTTATTCTTCTATCCATTTTGATGGTTGTTTTCCATTTTCTTCCACGCGTCTGTTTTTTTTTTTTTTTTTTCCATTTTAAAGCATTGGAGATCATTGTAGATGAACAGCCTATAATTTTTTGCACCTGCGTATAAGTTTTCCCCTCTCCAATCAACTTTTTAATCAAACTACGCTGTTCTTCTGAACAATGTCTTGAACGTCCCATTTTCCTCAGGCTTTCAAAGAGAAAAGCATGTTCAACAGGTGCTGGCTTCATCCTTAAATAGCAGACACCTGATTCACACCTGTTTGTTCCACAAAATTGACGAACTCACTGACAATACCACACTACTATTATTGTGAACACCCCCTTTTCTACTTTTTTTTTTTTTCTAATAGCCCAATTTCATAGCCTTAAGAGTGTGCATATCATGAATGCTTGGTCTTGTTGGATTTGTGAGAATCTACTGAATCTACTGGTACCTTGTTTCCCATGTAACAATAAGAAATATACTCAAAACCTGGATTAATCTTTTTAGTCACATAGCACTACTATTATTCTGAACACTACTGTATATGTTACAGTCATTGAGCTGATTCTAACAAAATGCTAAAATGTTCATGGAGGTAACGATGACTGCATTTGTTTCTGTGTGTGTGCAGTGTTTGATGTGTGACTAAAGTTAATGACCGATTTACTAATGGTGCACACAGAGTACTGAGTCTTTCAAATGCACAAAATATCATCCATTGGGCACATTTGCTTTCATACTTATGCAGTTTGGGGTGTGCCCACTCGAGTGCACAAAACTGTGGGTGTCAAACATGCATATAAGTGAAGTTTGCAACACAACATAATTTGTGAAGACTAGAAGCAGTTTCATGGGCTGAGAGTGCATCTGTAATTTAGCACATTTGAAACCTTACTGCTAGCTTACCCAGTGTTGTGTGAGCAATGTAGATGCACATAAATCAATTCAAAGTCATTCCACATGAGCTGTTTGGGTATGCATTTCTTTACTTTCACTCTATAACCTTCTTGAACACAGAAAAAAAAAAAAAACACAATTAAACATTAATTTATAATGGCCTATTTTTAATTACATTTTCCACTACCTTAATAAAATTAAATATGACATTTACGTAAACAGACTGTGCTTTTCTTACACACACAGCACTGCCAAGGTGCTCAACTGCACACTGGAAGCAGCTTGGGGATTAATGACTTTGCCCAAGGACCTTTAGTGATTTCTGGTCTGACAGGGATTCGAGCAGAGGGTCCTCTGGTCTTATATCCTCCACTTTAATGTCTAAATCATCACCTCCAAATCCTTTCTTTCTATGTGAGAGAAACTGTAGAAGAATTTTTAGGTCCTTATTTGAACTATGATGAACTATCAAGTGTCCTGATCTGAACTGTATGTCCTCTGGTTGAACTAGCAGGTGTTCAACCAAAAAAAAGGGGCTCTATTAGTCATTCAGTCTGTCAGGGGCTTTCCAAGGCCTCTTAGGTGCTTTCCCGCAGGCCACGTGCGAGGGGCCTCGGGCCAGCTGCACCTGTGGCTGAGGCCACGTGCGGGGGGCCTCAGGCCAGCTGCACCTGTGGCTGAGGCCACGTGCGGGGGGCCTCAGGCCAGCTGCACCTGTGGCTGAAGGTCTTTTAAAAAAAATCAGTTGTAAATCCTTCACGTTTTAATGGGAGCGTTTGTCACATTGAAATAATGGCCTAACACCTGCTTAGGGTTCACTAGAGGACGCTTCCAATAGAAAACCATGTCTTGGGAATGAAATAAATAAAAAAGTCGAAGGAGGAGCGATGCCCGCGGGTCTCCAATAAATAGATGAGCGCGGTTGTCACATATTCAGTCTCTCTAGAGGACTCAGTTTGTCTAAGCTCTGTGTCGAAGGCTTAAATAAACTTAAAAACTCTGTGCATTTTATCTTGCTTAAGGCTGAATTATTCTAAAGTGTTGTGTCCTTTTCTAGCATATCACTTGCAATTAGTTTGTGTTATCTAAAAGACGACATCCCGAGAAGACTAAAGACGAACCACGACAGAATTTGGCGAGCCAGCTTCAGGAGGGTCCAGGGGCATTCCGGCAGCCTGGGGCAGTCCAGCTCATCCCTCCAGACCGTAAATAACAGTGATCACGACTAAAAGGTAAGCAGAAACCTTTTGTAACTTCTGCACGATCTGGAGGAGTGAGTCGGGATTTCTGCCCAAGTTGACAGGTGATATTTTTTAATTGCCTCTACCCAAAAGAACCTGGACTAAGAAAATTGATAAGAGACTAAAAAAGATAAGATTGAAAATTATCAGGCCTTGTAGATAAAATGTTCAGAAGGTGTGTGTGTTCCCGGGAAAAAGAATGTCAGTGTGAGTGAAAGGTCAGGAATGTTCATGAACTCTGGTGCGGAAAAGAGTGCATGGAGAACTAACCTGGATGCTTGGGGAATAATTGGTGTTGAAATGCGTTACTAATGTGCCGGCTGATAGCATGCGCTGTAGGGGTTAGTTTAGGGGAGTATACTGACAAATAGGTACAAGATAATACGAGGTTATTTAAAGAAAAGAGACGGAAGTAAAATAAGTGAGAAAAAAGAGTTTAACAAGAGAATACGTGCAGAGAAAGCATAAGATAAGCGCCTGAGGGGGCGCAGTAGAAATACCGTATGTGATAAAGAGATTTAAAGAGAAAAGTGCAAAGTAGCACAGCTGACAGTAAGTAAAAGAGCTCAATAAAGGACGTCATTTTTTAAGAAAAGAGAAAAACTATAAAAAAAAATAGAGTTAGTGCAGAATACATGAGAATTAATGAAGCAGAAAATAGTGCAGTAAGGCACCAAATACACGCTTGTGCGGTGTGGGAGAAGAATAAGTAATTAAGTACACAGTAATATGAGTTTTTTATAAGAAAAGAAAAAGAGAATATTTTCAGTGCAAAGGCACATTAAGCTCACGAGGAGCTCAGTAAGTGGGGAAAAAAGTAGAAGAAAGTGCAGAAAGGCACAGGATACGCACGCGAGGCGCGGTAAGGCGTAGAAGTAAATGAAATATTGTATGCTCAGAGAAGAGCTTGTGAAAAATAATATATTAAGCACAGGATACGCACGCGAGGCGCGGTAAGGCGTAGAAGTAAATGAAATATTGTACGCTCAAAGAGTAGCTTGTTAAGAAAAAAATAAATAAATAATATATGAGTTGCTGGCAGCGCCGGAGAGCTGTCTAACGTGAATAAGAGATACATACTTAAACAGAACACATTGGTGTTAAGTGAATAAAAAGGTTGTTTAAAGCCGCGGAGTAAAGGGTGGCAGAAGTCTAGATAGAGATATATAGAAAGTTGTTTTTAATAATTTTTGTGTATAAAGCTTTTGAAGATTGGTGTGTGGGAGAGCGGAGAGTAAGCGGAGAGTTACAGGCAAAGCTGTGAGGGCTTGCAGGCTGGCTGACATACAAGATTAATGTAAAGAGTACGAGAAGGAGGAGGCGTTTAGACCCAACAGGAGGACTTGGGAGGTGCATGACAGGCAGAGAGGAAAGTGTGAAACAGAGACAGTGAAGAAAAAGACAGGAGAAGAGACTGCTATGTAAATACAGAGAAGGTAGATATTATTTCAAAGAAAGAAAACTAATAAACAAACATAGCAGAAAAAGAGAGAAGCGAAAAAGAGAAGTGGAAAGTGAAAAAACTAGAAGGAAAAATAGAAAGTCGGGAGCAAAGACATTAGGAAGTGTTAGGGTTGTAAGAGGAGTAAAGAAATAAAGTTGGTTATAAATCAAGAGTTAAAGCTTAGATTATAGTGAAAAAGCTGACAGACTGATCAATGCTTGGGACAGTCATTGATGGGAGACTTAAGTGATGATGAAATAATACTCCCAGAACATTACTTGACTGACGGAGACATCGAAACCCAGGGAATCAGGACACATTTTTGGCTGGAAAGGACCTATTTTGACAGTGTAGGAGCAGAACATTGGCAGGACGAACAAGAGATCAATCAGAAATTATGGCAGATTACTAAGGTAATCAATCTGAAGCAAAAGAAAGAACAATTCCCTCTAATTAATTGGGAGCTGCTGATAAGACGTCTGTGGCATCAGGGTTTAACCCCGTGGCTGGAGCTGCTTTGTGCTGATCCTAATAAAGAAATTAGCATACCATTAAATCATTTAATAACACTGCCAACCGATCCAGGTGAAGAACTGTTTCCTAGGTTGACTCTGACTGTGGTCCCAAGGAAGGTTCGGTGGGAAACAGGTAAATTTTCATATTTAGTTAAAGAAAAAGAAGACGGGCATAACAGTTGGAAATTTAATCCTTTTAAGGGTTTAAAATACAAAACAGGTGTTACAGCCGGCAAGTTATTGGTCTGGATCAGGACAGCCCCTGAGGGACTACCAGAACACCATAGAAACATCTCATATAGCGTTTGTCAGGGTTACATGGGTAACTCTCAAGGTCAAGGTCGGGAAAGTACCCCGCTAGACTTAGTACTAAGAAAATATCCAGGAAAACGCACTAAGGCCAACCAATGTATGAGAAAGTGGCACAAAAGGTCACATGGGGGCAGGCAATGGCCTTTGGAGGGATCATTTGATCCGGTGATGTGTGAAGCAGTTGCGGTAGAAATACAGAAAAAAGAAATTAAAGATCAGCAGAAGAACGTAAATAACAACAAAAAACGCACTGAAGAAAAAGAAGTTTTGGCCTTGTTCAAGCAGGAAGCACAGAGGCTACAGCAGAAAAGAGAAAAAATGACAGAGGAAAGATCCAAGACACTAAAGCCAGTGCACCGAGCTGGGAAGCAGAGCCACCCCCATATAAACGTCATGATATGGGAAGGACAGCTGGACAATTTGTATTAGGAACTCGTGAAGAGGACCAAGGCATGGATGTGGAGGGCAAATTCACACTGACACTAAAAGCTCGAGAGCCACAAGGAGACAGGTCCTCAGTCTGTCAAATGGATCATACAAGGTCTCCAAGTCCGAAAGTAAGTGGTCGCTCACCACGACCAGCAGGGGGGGCCACAAATAACAGTGACACGGAGGCAGATGAGGATAAAGAGAGAGACCTGAAGGCTCCGCCTGCACATCGAGGTCCACTGAAAACCGTCCCCTCCCACCATAAGTCAGCCGACTGGACCTTCACAGGCTATAGAGGCTCCGAAGAGTGGCACAAGAGCTTCTGTGACACACTGGATCTGGCCAGAAGAGATAATGAAGAACTAGCTGAGCAGCTTCGGCTAGCGAAGGAAAGAATACAAAGACATAGGGATGCCGAGGAAAGAAGAATATTACAACAATCGACGCCCAATCAAGGGAATCACATTATAGAGCCACCCACCCGAAAAATTTCTGGTGAGATCGTCATTGAGAGTGCAAAAGAGGCCCGACTCAGGCAAAGACAACAATGTGTAGCCAAAGACATAGCGGCTTTAGAACAGGATATAACCAACTGGATAGACTGCCTGGAACCAGTCAGTCGCACTCGATCTGGAAGACAGTATGGAGCCCCCACAGAAGAAGAGGAGGACGAAGACCTCATATGCCCACTGGTGGTCAGGAATGGTCATCATGTGTATACCCCATGGAGCTGGACAGACATGGTGGGGCTGGCCAACAGGCTGCCAGACATCACCCAAGGAGCTGGAAGATGGATAACTGCCTTAGAAGAAGGCACTGCAGGGGTAACCTTGTCTTTAGGTGACATAAAAGCCTTGCTAATGCATGTAATGGGAAAACATGACACTGAAGAATTAGCAGGAAAGGTTGGACTAACACAGATGATGGGCACTAATCAACATGATGAAGTCCCCTTTAATCGCTATAGAAACTCCATGTGGGAAGGACTGAGAAGAAAGTACCCTGAGGTCTTGGATCCCTCTAAATTGGATGATGAGGAGTGGACACCTGAAGAGTGCCCAAAGAAGTTCCTGCACCGATTCCAGAAGAGATGGGCGGAGGAAACAGGAAATGCATGGAACCATTCTCCAGCAACTGAAATCCTGTTTAAAATAACTGTAAAAAAGGCTCTACCAGATGAGGTTCAGAAAGCCCTAGATGGAGTCGTGGGACTATCAAAAATGAATTGGGCTTTATACTCTGAGCATATTTGTCACCATCTTGAAATCTACAAGAAAGAAAAACAAAAAGAAGAAGATGCAGCAAAATCCCTGACGAAAAAATTGGTGCAGATGCAGTTGGGAGAGCTAACCAAAGTCAAGAAAGAAAAAACAAAGACCCAGGCACCAATGATGACCCCTGTTCCTTCTGAGCCGGCAAGCACAGGCCCTACGGCAAACACTGCTGCCACCATACAGGCACCTGTGGTAACAGCCACACAGAGCCCCCAAGGAGCAGCAGGAAGCACTCCTACAGGAGAAGTCTCAGCACCAGTGGAGCATCACTATCACTACCATAGCACTGGCACACCCGGGAATGGACCCACCTACAGTCATGGGTGGAGAGGAGAGTCACGGAACTTTCAAGGTCAAAGAGGAGGGTGGCGAAGAGGATCTCGCCAACCTTCATTTGGAAGCAGATTCCAGAACTCAGCTCCCAGGAACAGTCAAGCGGGACCGCCTATGGGATCAACACCCCCAATAGGGGATCAACCCTCTGAGCGTTGGAGCTGTGGACAACCTGGACATCGAATGAGAAATTGTCCGGCCCGCCTTGGGTTGGACCCTCTGCCTATTGGCAATAGGGGGGCCTAGAGAAGACAGAGGGGGAAACGGTGGCATTGGCTATTTCGATGATACCTAAGGAAGAGCCAACCGTCACCGTTAATATACAAAACAGAGATTTCCCTTTCATGGTGGATACAGGGGCAACATACTCTTGCATAGGGAAAATGGGCGCTCATCTCCCCCTCTCTGGGTCTGTAATTAAGACCATCGGCTTCTCTGGGAAAACTCAAATAATACCTTTTACACGCCCACTTCCTGTAACGATTGCAGGAAAAACAATTGAAGCACCCCTGTTATACTCACAAAATACACCTGTGAATTTGCTGGGAAGAGACATTTTATGTAAGCTACAAACCCAGATAGTGTGTACCCATCAAGGACTGCAAATACACTTTCCTGACGAAGCACTCGCCAACATTATGGTGCTTATGGACATGGAAAACAAGGTCCGACCTGTGCAACCCATGGTATACTGGCTGAAGTTACAACCAGAAAATTCAAATCTCCAACTGGAATGGGAAAAATGGAAGCCCTGGGCAGAACAACACTATGCAGCAGTATATACACCTAGTTTACCTTTACATGTCACCCTGATGTTCGATGCCAAACAAGAACAGGCTGACTATGCATGCTGCTGGGATGCATTGATGAATCAACGGCTGTTTCACATAACCACCACAGAAATTTATTTAGGCCCCCAAGGGGCCGCAGCTTCTGTCAAGCTAACTTCAGCTGAACAACAATGGTATCAAGTGCCGAATGCCACGCCTCATGTGACCCTTTTAGTCTCAGAAAAGTACGAATCCCATGACCTAGGTCCAATGGTAAAGACAGCCTCAGAAGTTGAAGAATGGCAAAACATGGAAAGTCCACAAGTACATCTGTCAAAAGACCAGCAGTTTATACGAATTAATTTAAAAGTAAATGATGAGGCTATAGCTCAAAAAGTGGAGCTCAATCCTAGACCAGAGGGACAGATGGTGTTATCGGCCCAACAAGAGAAATTGTTAGAGCAAATACCACCAGTGGTGTGGTCCAAAAGCAAAACAGATGTAGGACTAGTAAAAACAGCCTTACCAGTAAAAATAAAAGTAAAACCGGGAGCAAAACTGCCTCACCAAAGGCAGCATCCATTAAAACCTCAGGCTATTGAAGGCATAAAACCAGTAATTAAGGGACTAATGGCAGCTGGAGTTTTAATAAAAACTGCAAGCCCATGCAATACTCCTATCTACCCTATCCCTAAAAACAATACCAAAGAGTATCGGCTGGTACATGATCTGCGTCCTATCAATGCAATAATAGAAATGGATGCACCTATAGTACCTGATCCGCATACTATACTATCAAGCATCCCTGCTGGAGCAAAATGGTACACGGTAATCGATCTGTGTTCAGCCTATTTCAGTGTGCCTGTGCACCCAGACTCACAACATTTGTTTGCATTCACATTTCTGGGACAACAGCTAACGTATACACGGCTACCTCAGGGACTGAACCTGTCCCCAGCCATCTTTAACAAAGTCCTGGCTGAAGATTTACAACACCTTGACATACCCAGTACATTGGTGCAATATATGGATGATCTCCTTATTGCATCAGAGACTCAAGAACAGTGTGAAAAAGATTCATTAATTGTATTGCATGCATTGGAAGATGGAGGTCATAAAGTAAGTAAGGACAAATTGCAGTTCTGCAAACAACAAGTAGAATACTTGGGAAGACAGTTGTGTGGGACCACGCGATGTATAGCCCCAAGCCAAGTGGAGGCTATAATCAAGGCTCCCAAACCCCAAACAGTGGGACAGATGCTTTCATTCCTTGGGATGGCAGGGTACAGTCGGCCGTGGATTTGTGATTATGCTATAAAAACTGCACCTTTGCGTGCCATGATTAGAGCAGTGGGGCAAACAAGCAATGCAGCTCTCCTCGTCTGGACAGATGAGGCAACGGGAGCTTTTGAGGCCCTGAAAACAGACATGCAATCTGCTCCCACGTTAGGTAACCCAGATTATGGGAAACCTTTCCATTTGTATGTTACTGAAAAAGCTGGATATGCTTGTGCTGTACTAATGCAGGAAACAAATGAAGGAAAACAACCATTGGCCTATTATAGTACAAAGCTTGACAACATTGAAACAGGATTGCCACCATGCTATCAGGGTCTAGCAGCAGCTGCCTTTGCATTTCAAAAAGCATCATCCATAATCATGGGACATGCAGTAACGTTGTACACGTCGCATCAGTTACATGCCCTGCTAACCAGTCAACGTTTTGTCTTAACACAAGCTAGACGCACTGGATATGAAGTTGTGTTGTCCGCTCCAGAAATAATACAACGTTGTCACACGGTGAATCCCGCCACCAAATTGACCACACCGTTAGATGGTACTCCACATAACTGTGTGGCAGAGACAGAGAAATTTTTGAGAGCCAGAGAACATTTGTATAATCACGCCATAGATGCAGATCTAACCCTGTTCGTGGACGGCTCATGCTTTCGGGATGCCGCGGGATTGCATGCAGGTATGGGGATTGTTAAACTAAACACGGATGGCGAGACCTTTGAATTACTGGAGTCCCAAGGAATTGATCAGCCTTGTTCAGCCCAACTGGCAGAAATCAAAGCCTTAACTATGGCTTGCCAGATAGCTAAAGATCAACGTGTTAATATCTACACAGACTCAGCCTACGCTTATGGCGTATGTCATGTACATGCAAACATTTGGAAACAAAGGGGATTCCTGAGAGCAGATGGCACCCCTGTCACTCATGGAGAAGCGATTTCCCAACTGTTACATGCTCTCCAATTACCGTCTGAGGTAGCCATCATTAAATGTGCAGGTCATCAAAAGAATAATAACATCATAGCTCAAGGTAACAACCTAGCAGATGACGCAGCTCGCAAAGGAGCACAAGGAGAAAATATGTTTCCCCTGCTAACCATCCAAGATTGTGCCCCACTGGTTTCACTTGATGCACTGATAGTGGCTCAAAGTAGGGCCAGTGGAGAAGAAAAACGAATGTGGGTTAAACGAGGCGCTATTGAGACATACAGTCAGGGGCCAGCGGACAAGCTGTGGCGCAGTAGTCATGGACATTTTGTGTTACCCACCAATTTATTACGACATGCAATCATTTGGGCCCACGGACCCGATCATTGTTCGCGAGTCCAAATTATGAACAAACTAAAAGCTGTCTGGTGGTCACCATATATGGCAGCTACAGTGGACCGTTTGTTGAATGAGTGTGAGGTATGTGCACAGTACAATGTCCGGAAATCATTCACAGCCCCTTTAGCCCACATTCCGGTCCCTGATGGGCCATTCAGACATCTTATGATGGATTTCATAGACATGGGAGCTGAAAATCGAGTTAAACGAATGAGATATGTTTTGGTAGTGATATGCAGATTCAGCCGATGGATTGAGGCAGTAGCCTCTGCAAATCAAGACCATAAAACGGTAGCCAAATTCTTGTGCCGAGACGTCTTTCCAAGATTTGGCATTCCAGATACTATCTCATCTGACAACGGTAGGGCTTTTGTAGCCAAGGTTACACAAGAAACATTCAAACAATTGGGTATCAAACAGAAGTTTGGGTGTGTTTATCACCCTCAATCAAATGGGGCGGTGGAAAGGGCTAATGGCATTTTAAAGAACAAACTAGCAAAAATCATAGCAGACAGCAATGGCAAACTAACCTGGCTGGATGCGTTGCCGCTTGCTTTATTGTCAATGCGCTCACAAACTAACCGACTAACCCATTTGACACCATTTGAAGCTCTTACAGGTCGGCCGATGTCTATTCCATACCTGAGAGGACCCTACGAAGGACCATCGCTGGAGCAGCTACAAGACGAATGGCATAATTATCTGAGACAGTTAACCCAAATACACAAAACTATCTTTTTGCAGGTCAAAGGTGCTACAGAAGACAGAGAAGCAGAGATTCCACTCGAAAATCAGAGCATCCAGCCTGGTGATCTGGTTTACGTCAAAGTGTTCAAAAAGAAGTGGGACAGGCCCAACCGAGAAGGTCCTTTTAAAGTTATTCTTGCCTCACGTACAGCAGTCAAAGTAGACGGTAAGGACACTTGGTTTCATTTAAACCACTGCTGTAGGGTTGGTGGCCCAGCGCCCCTGCGGCCTCGGCAAGCTCGTCTTGGCAGAGCCGCCGGGCCAAGGGGGGAAGCAAGAGAAGCCAGAGACCCTACAGCAGCACCGAGGGACGGCCACGCCTCCCTGCAGCCAGAAGAAGCACCGAGGGAAGGCCACGCCTCCCTGCAGCCAGGCGAACACCGGCCAAGGCGCTCACAGAGACTGATTGAACAAAGACGACGCACAGCTTCAGAGAGTAGTGGATCCCTGCCAGATAGAGCAGCGACAGACTCAGATGCAGACTCAGAAACAACTGGAGACGCAGGCCAACAGACAGACAGAAATACAGACCGACAGATAGACAGGCCACAGGAGACATCAGACTCGGACAGCAACTTAGTAGATTTACCGACAGAAGAACCACAGGAAGTACAACCCAGACAAAGCACAGATACACCACACATCCCTAGTGACAGCTCATCTAGTGACGGCTCACTCAGTAGCACATCTAGTAGCACATCTCAACAGTCATCAGAGCAATGATTAAGGAATTATTCAAGGGATTGACAATACTACTGGTGGTCAGTATGGGAGAAAATAGACATCCAAAACATACAACGGACTGTGCCGTGGCCATGGCCGCAATAGCAGCTAAACAAGGCATTCTAAACACAGGAAAAACATATAATTTGGTATACATTAAATCAAAAGCCTACAAGAACATAGGAATACAGGGAAAGCTGGGGATTACATATTAGGCGAAGCCATTAGCATCAAATGTGAAGAGGAGGGAACACTCAACATAGAGGTAATTTGTGATAAAGGAGGATGCAGGGAAACCAAGCAAGACGTAACTGTTACAGTACATGAAGCCACAAAATGGGTAAAAATCAAACCAAGGAAAAAGAGGACAATTAGAAGCCTAGAAACAAGCAGTCACTTAGGGAGATGGGATCCCAGTACAGACCTAGCCCGCACACAAGGGTTGAAGACCAATTTATTTTACCAATGGTTGAAATTTTCGGCTAGGCAGATCAGTGAAAAGCCTTGCATAGCCTGTCACCGGAAAGGTGTGATACCTCAGGCTAAACCCCTACCTGATATCAACAACTGTTATAGGAGCCCCCAACATAACTCAGACCAAGCAGAATGCTATACACAATGTGTTATGAAAATGGCAGTAGGTGATGAAAAATATGCTGCCGACAGTAAACTTTGTCCAGTGCCTCTAAGTACAGAAGGAACCGTTCCACCTATGATTAAAATAGAGAAAGGGATGATACACCCATTCTGTATAGCTAAAGGCTTAGTAGCACAATACATAAGCGATTGGCAGGTAGGGACGACCCAGCCAAAACACCACATACAGTGTATGCAAAAGCAGCAAGAATACAAACCGGCCAAAACAGCATGGAACATTACCGTCTGTCGCACCCTGCCAGCAGCAGGCATACAGTGTGAACAAATAGTACCGGCCACAGGGGGGTCTGTAATTGGACTGAATCTCACCCATGCTTCATGGGCATGTACTCCAAATTTAGCTAAGGGAACGGTACCCTTAGCTGACATCTTTTGGATATGCGGACAAAGAAGGAAACTCCTGTCATCGCTGTCCCCTAATTGGAAAGGCCTTTGTGCTCCTGTGATGCTCACAGGAGCTATAACAGTAATTGAAATGCCAAATTCAATACAACCCATGCCACAGAAACTTCGTAAGAAAAGAGGAATAATGACACTTAAAACAGACTACAACGTCACAGTAAGAAACGGGATACCAGAAGGGATACCCTGACAGTTAGAAGCCATAGACAGTAGCAGAGTTAAAGCAGATGAAGACGCGGATAAATGGGGATGGGCATTGGCTCTGTTCGGGGTTACTCCAAAAATCCGTTCTAGGTTCCAGGAGGTGCAGTGGATTAATTACTTGTGGTATAATCAACAAAGATATTTGAATTGGACATTGGCAGCTGTAGGAGCCTTAACCGAACAACTGCACGCCACCTCGCTAATGACAATGCAAAATAGATTAGCTATTGAGATGATGATGGCTGATGAACAAGGAGTTTGTATTATGATCAAAGCCACCGAATGTTGCACAGCTATTCCCATGCGTACAGGGGAAGACGGAAATTTGACAGAGCTCTTAATCACACTTGAAGAGATGCAACAGGAACTATTAAGTAACTCCATAGGAGGGAGAAATGAAACTGACGATTCTGGATACATTGTAGGGAATGGAATGAATATTGGCCCACTATTTTCACTGTTTGGGACTCTAAGGAGAGGGTGGATATCATGGAAAGACTGGTTATATCAGATAGGTGTAATCTTGGCACTAACAGGGGTGGCGGTCTTGCTGGTAATATGTTGTGGTATTCCCTTGATAAAATTTCTGGTCAATAAATTGATTTCATCCACAGTAGGACAGCTCCCACTGTTAGCCATCCGAGCCCTGGAAGAAAGCACAAACGAAACAGACAGAGAACCAGAATATATGGAAATGGATGAAATACCAATTATCCTCCCCGACAGCCCCCAGCTCCCTAATATTGTGGCGTATACCCCAGATAGGGAGGACTGGGATGGACCGTGCTTGGTGATATTGTAGACGAGGAAGAAGACATGCACGCACATTTACATTCACACACATGCACCCACAAAAATGAGGGATAGGATAGACAATATCTGAAAGAATGACATGGAGCTGTAATAATGAACGTATATGTATATTACTAGGACACAGGAGTATGGCTGAGAGACCAGACTCCCCTGATCAAGGACCTATGCCTGATCTGCCTCTATCAAATCTGATTGGACTCTCAGAACTGTTTGGAGAAGAGGATATACAGGAGGGATGGTCGAGACATGATTGGTCGCCACAGCCGCCATCCATCCAGCAGCTAAACCAGTTGGCAACAGAAGGATCTTCATCGTTCCAGCACCTGGCGATGCACAGAATCTGCCTGCAGCAAGAGTCGGCCCAAGGACTCCACCATCACCTGAAGGACCTTTTGGACTCAGGAACACACCACTTCCGCAGATGCCATGGAGACAGTCACATGTGCCAGTGGCAATGATACCCTCCAGGGGAGGCAGCCAAGGTCGGCCATATGCAGCAACCGCCCGAGTGCATCCTAGACCCAATTCACTGCTAGGACCTGTCCCCAGCTTTCCACCCCCAAGGCAGGAGAGATATTCCGATCAGCCCAGTACCTCTGGAGGAGGATCAGCAGGGGTGGACCTTAGTCGAACTCACCGACCAGGACAGAGGGGAGCTTTGTACAGGCTGCTAAATGCCCAGAGTGTCCCAGCCACTTGCCCGAGCGACATCAGCAATACTCCCCCCACACACGAAATGCCTTCCCCCTTGTACTTCCTGTCCCCTGGACTGCACAACCTTAATCTGGTCATGGTCACCCCACAGGACATGGCAATCTTGGTTCGAGAGCTTTGTCTTCCACAAGAGTCTGTTCCAAAAACCTTGGAGCAGCTCCTGCCCCTCACAAATCACATTCCCCATGGGCTATTTGAGGAAATCATGCCACAACTGAGTCAGACAGCTGCATACCTGTTAAGGATACACCGTGACAATGCCAACATCTCTTGTGCTCAGGAGGGCCTCCATACTCAACTGTGTGGTCTTCAGTCTAGTATGGACATGCTAGCCAGCATGATGGAGCATATGGAAAGGGAACAGCTAGGGCTGGCCACCACCACCCTGAATGTGGGCAAGAATTCTCTGGGGGCCCTGTACAACCTGGCCAAGCAGCACAAGGAGCTGGAAAGATCCATCAGAGAACTGCACGACTGTCTGAAAGCCAGAATTCCTGATCCTTCCCCCACTACCCCTGAAAGGCCAACCTCCCCATATTCCCCAACTTCTCCCAAAACTTCAGACGCTGAGTAAATGCTGAGGAGCGCAGACTGACGTAATGGCACTGAACACGGACTATGATCTTAGTTCTTGAGTTTGAATTGCGGACTGGTTTCAGAAATCTGAGTGTAAATAAAAACAAAGAAGGATATATGTTAGTAACGAAGGTCGGATAAATGTCTGTCCTTACCATCATCTGCGTAACACAGATAAAGCTAAATGCGTACACATAGATATCACATTGCAAAGTTATAAAAAGGGGACCCTTACACGGCGTGTTTGTAGATTTAGTAGTAAAGATGCACCATAGGGACCCCTTTTTCTTAAATTATAGCATGCCTCAAGAGACATGCATCGCCTAAATTTGGCGTCTGGCCAAAAAGGGCATTAGAAAACAAGCTGAAAAAGAAGAAAAACAAAGTGGAGAATGTTGAGAAATGGCCTATAATGAAAACCATTATATGATTGACTAAGGCAAATGACTTAAGGACGGACATGAAGGGAAACCATTTGTGGTGTTTATCATTTAACTAGACATAGCTGCGCTAACCTTAGAATAGTTTCTTGATTGGTTGACTAAATAGTGGTAACGTAGGGGTTATTTGATGCATTTAAATAATAAATGTGTGACGCTTTAACAAAATAATATGTAGAACCAAGTATAATGGGTTGGAGCCTCTGGTTGAGTGAGACAATAGATGCCAGAAGATGATTGGTTGCACTGATGTCAATGTAAAGCCTTTACTTTGCCATGATTAAGAGGTTGCTGTAACTTGTTTTATGTGGCCATTCTAAGTGCCCTGAATTACACCAAAACTCAATGTTTGAATGTCACCTTGCGTTGATATAATCCAGCTAATTGATCACCTTGTGCCTTAGTAGGTAGGTTCATCTGCACTTAAACTTAAATATATTTACCGTGTGAAGTATCACTTATATTTATATCCACACCAGAGTTATCAGTAATTCGAGTGATGTGTTTTTCTTTTTTATTGCAAAGCACAAATGAGGATGTCTTGTCAGTAAACAACCCAAGAGTATAGTTGATGTAATGGGACTCTTTCGAGTCCCAGAGGAGGGACTGTAGAATAATTTTTAGGTCCTTATTTGAACTATGATGAACTATCAAGTGTCCTGATCCGAACTGTATGTCCTCTGGTTGAACTAGCAGGTGTTCAACCCAAAAAAAGGGGCTCTATTAGTCATTCAGTCTGTCAGGGGCTTTCCAAGGCCTCTTAGGTGCTTTCCCGCAGGCCACGTGCGAGGGGCCTCGGGCCAGCTGCACCTGTGGCTGAGGCCACGTGCGGGGGGCCTCAGGCCAGCTGCACCTGTGGCTGAAGGTCTTTTAAAAAAAATCAGTTGTAAATCCTTCACGTTTTAATGGGAGCGTTTGTCACATTGAAATAATGGCCTAACACCTGCTTAGGGTTCACTAGAGGACGCTTCCAATAGAAAACCATGTCTTGGGAATGAAATAAATAAAAAAGTCGAAGGAGGAGCGATGCCCGCGGGTCTCCAATAAATAGATGAGCGCGGTTGTCACATATTCAGTCTCTCTAGAGGACTCAGTTTGTCTAAGCTCTGTGTCGAAGGCTTAAATAAACTTAAAAACTCTGTGCATTTTATCTTGCTTAAGGCTGAATTATTCTAAAGTGTTGTGTCCTTTTCTAGCATATCACTTGCAATTAGTTTGTGTTATCTAAAAGACGACATCCCGAGAAGACTAAAGACGAACCACGACAAAACATAAGTAGAATGTCCCGTGCATAAGCACAGACAGGAGCTGACAGCAGTCAGCACCACAATTTATGGTCAGTACCATGGATAGCTCCGTGTACAGTATAGACAGCAGCCGCCTACATAAAAAACTCTTTTCTATATCATGTCCTCTATGATTATGTGACAGTGTAGAGGTTATTGACACCGGAGTGAAATGCCCCTGTGATGTGACTGTGCATTTGAAGAGTGTTGTGTTAAACCGGCAGTTTAATACGAGTGGTGCTGTGACAAATCATTTTCAAGACACATTTTTGTTTTTGATTTAGTAAATGCTCAGTAAATTCTATTTTCAGTTAAAATGGGTGTTTGTCTTCTTGTGTAAGTGGCTGAATTTCATTTTTGCACTTAAGCTCATTAATCAATCAATCAATATCTTTATTGTCACTATAAAACATACAGTTCATACAGTGAAATACAGTTTAGCATCTTGTCCTCTGTGGCAGCAAAGAAAGTAAACATATTAAAAATATAAAGAAACAAGTACTTTTAAAAATATCTAATATATACCAAAAAGTGCATTTGCGGATACGGCTGAGCTGAAAAGTGGTTTGTGCGAATTATACAGAAATTCAAGGTAACATGAAAAGTTCTCATTTACTGAACATGCTGTTTATGTCATGTGACCACCCACTGTCATGTGCACAATTATTGTTCATAGATCTCTCACAAAATGTTCACCAGCGCAATGCACAAAGTTTTGGAATGCCCATGCAATTTAATACTCATTATCACGGATCTCAGTAACTCACGCACTAAAGATCTAAAGGTTGAGAAGCAGAGACAACAATTACAAACTAATAAATACAAGGTCTGTTTATTTAAATACCTTTTTGCTGCATAATGCATCATCCATTCACAGGGGCGGTCCTGGAGGTGGCCGCCCGGGGCAGCATTGCGGGGGGGGGGCATGACCGTGCAAAAAAAAAAAAATAAAAGGTCAAAAAAAAAAACACCGGGGTGGGGGTTGTCCTGACGGGGGGGGGGTACGTTACGGCAAAGCGGCACCCCCATCTTCCCCCTCCCCCCCGTCCCATGGTGGGAGGCACGCATCTGGTGCCTGTACAATCCACTGTCCTCAGATCACATCATCATCTGTCATCACGCTCTGCTCTATTATTGTATAATATTTCAAATAAAGGTTTCGAAATTCTCTACATTCCCATTAGATTTGATTCTGTGTTGTGTATGATGAACCGAAGGAATTCCCAAGATTATGGTGGTCAACTGGTCAAGTTGAAATGGTTCAGCGACAGTCTCACCTCTTGCGTTAGGTGAGCAATGCTGCACAGTGCAGAGTTTGTGCAGGGGGAGGGGGGAATCATTCAATGTTTGGACAAGGAGGTGGTCGAATGACAAATAAACGGAGTAAGACATAATCATGGATAGGAAACGATTAAAGCCATCAGGTGCCCAATTTCGAAAGAAAAAGAAGAAGAAGAGAAACGAGCAAAGGAAAAAGGTATGTATCGATTTCAGTGAGTGACATGATGAATTAGTGGCCTAACTAGCCTGATGATGTTTGCTAAATTGGACGGCCTAGCCGAAATTAATTTCAGCATAAGATTAGGCTTAAACTTTTAAAGTTATTGCTGTCATCACCTTGGGTTAATGTTGTATTAGCCAACAGAATGGTAGCCCCATAACACACGCCGTTCCACCATTGGAACGCTGTAATAGTCATTGAAATGTTGACTACCAAGTACTACACTACTACAGAGGCGATTGCTCTCAGACTGCAAGGGAAGCTCAGCTTCCCCTAAAATGTCAAAAAAATAAGTGATCAAATATATACTGTTGTGTGTACATGTCATTGACTAAATATGCGCTACAACGTGCTCAACTTCTGTTCAGAATCAGCTTCTTATCACTGGTAACGACGCGGCTTTCCTCTCACTCAAACCCGCAGCTTCACAGTGCTTTAAACAGTGTGGACGCTGAGCGTCCACAGACTTCAATAGCGAAGCAAAGACTGCAGTGAAATGAGACGAGTCATTGGATAAATGCTGGGCTTTGTCCCGCCCATCGGACGCTCGGCGTGTCTGGGGGTCTATGGGGCAGTGGGCTGGCCTCGGCTGGCCCGGACGCTCAGCTTCTGCATGATGATTGGATGATCTGTCTGAGGCTAAATCCCTTTTTGATTGACAGCGAAATGAGCGAATCAGCGATCTTTTGGTGTAAACATCCGTGGGAGCATTTTTTAATTTTCATTCTGTTCTGAGTTGAACCGGAGACTTTCCTAATCCTCTTAGCGGCATTTTCTTTGTTAAAAACGACTAGCGACAAATCGAGCTTCTATTTCTGGTGGGTTTTTTTTGTAGGTGCTTGTGTTTGGAGACTGACTTCTATCACTCTTTCTGACTTCTATCGCAGTTTCTGTCCCTACCGAGCAGCGGGTGCTGCTGAGCTCCTCCACCGTCACAAAGCACTCACAGGCGGACACACTTCACACTAGCCTCGCGCCAGTCCCAGCTAGCGAGCTAGCTAGGTAGCAAGCGTAGCAAGCTGCACATAATGGCAGACAATTTGAATGTTGTGGACCAGATTTTGGTGAAGCCATTTGATAGTCTTCCTTACGAAGAAGCCATGGCTGCTGTCATGGCTTCAGCTCTCAATGGTTTGCAGGCCAAAATTAAAGCAACAGCCCCCAGGTCAATGTTTGTGCATTGTTATGCTCACAGACTGAATCTGGTTCTGTCTCAGGGGGCTAAATGCTTATCTGAGTGCAGAATATTTTTTGCATCACTCTCTGGGTTTGCCACATTTTTCTCAAAATCCACAAAGAGGATGTCTTTTCTTGAGTCTGCAGGCTGCTCAAGGTTGCCCAGAAATGCTCCTAGTCGATGGAATTTCACATCACGGATAGTGAGCACTGTGGCAAACAATTATGATGCCTCCTGCAAACTTTTGAGATGATCATTGCAGATAAGTCCATGGATGATGACACATTAGACTGTGCCAATTTCTTTGTGTTTGTTATTACAGTAGTCATTAAAACTGGAAATTTGTTCTTGAAAATAGCTGTTGTGAGTTAATTTGTGGGATTGTGGGTGTTCTGGACGAAGTTAGTGTTTTCATGGGTGGTGGGGCCGGGGTGGTGGCCACGTTAGTGTGCGTGGGGGAGGGGGGGAACACGCAGGAGGTTTCGCCCGGGGAGTAAATCACTCTAGGACCGCCACTGTCCATTCATATACTATTCTGCATTCCAGTCCAATCAGTTATTCCATTTTTAGCTGCGTCACTGATCACAGAACAGGTCTAGGAACTGTTTGATTCTGTGTGGTCGATGTGTACACAGTATCTTAACAGAAACTGTGTGTATCGAGGTGAAACATGGTACAAAAAAAAAAAAATCACGCGAGGACAAGATCTGTGTTGAGCGTGTCTTGATTCCAATTGCAGCCACCAGGTGGGAGAGTCTCTGAAATGTATTGTATCCAATAATACCACAAGGACACGTGGGTCGTAGATACCTCAGTAGTTTGAGGTTGAGCTCAGCAGTGCAGGTTAGGTTTAATACTGCCATGTTAATATTAATATTATGCTGCATTTCAAACAAACAATAACAACACTCTTCCTTTCAAACAATCTGTGACTATCCTGTAATAAATGACATTACCTCTCTGTGATTGTGTCTTATAGGCGTACTGAAGAGGTTTAGTTCCTACCCTGGGAGCTGTCTGAGGTCTTGGAGAGTTGCTCCAGCTCCCAGCCCAGCTGCTGTGACTCCTCCATGCTCCTCCTCTGAGCCAAACGCAGAAGCAGGTTCTCCTCCTGCAGCTCCTCCAAGTGTTTCTGATCTGCCTCCCTCTCCTGTGGTGCAAACACACATGTGGAGTACAGATACATTCCCAACGACGACTAAGTGAAGTTACAAAATAAATCTGGTCCACGAGACAAGAAAAGAGAGAAAGAAACTCAAAGTGTTTCCTGATACTGAACTGATTTGTGTTGAATTTCTGAAATGACTGACAGGCACGCTGTCTGTCCCACCCACCTGGTCCATGTCATGAAGTCGGGCTCTGAGCAGCAGATTGTGCTTCTCCAGCTGATGGACTTCATCTGAGCGTGACCTCCAACCTGACAGCTGTTCCTCCAGGACTTCTTTGGTCTCCTGAAGTACTCTGTTGTCCTCTCTTAGCTCCTGAAAGACAGAATGGAAATGAGGAACCAGTTTCATGAGTCGTTTTCAGCTGCACACAAATGATTCCGAGGAAAGTAACATTCTGCTCCTTTTTCTGAATCAAATATTTGGTTAGTGACATTCAGGGCAGGACACCAGGTGCTGGAGAAGGCCAAGGACACGCCCACATTTCACCTGGCTGCAGCAGACAGATGGTTATTTTAGAGATGCACGAATGGACCTGTTGTCTGCCAGGGTGGTTGCCATCCAGGAGCCCAGGCAGTTCCGTGATGTTGTGGAGGTGCAGCATCAGCACATGCTCCCAGACCTGGCTTGGTTTCTGTGCAGAGCACCAAACCAAAAACACTTAGATAACTCAGCTTATATGACATACTGAAAGTCGTCCAGGGGTCTGGGGCCGCTGCCGGGGCTCCTGGGTTTTAGGCAAAATTAGAACCTTTTTAAGCCTTATTTCAGCAGCAAAGCAGATGCTTGAAAAAGTCAGGAATACATCATCCAGATAGTCCTAAAAAATAATCCAGAATTCAGCAAAAATACTTTAAAAAAGAGCAGTTGGAGAGTTTGTACCTCAGACAAATCTGACAATCCTGGATTTTTCAGAATGTTGTAATTTGTTCTGCAATAGTGCAATTTTATTAACACAAAACTGCTTGGAATGTCCGTCATATTTCACAGCAGGAGTCTGTAATTTATGATTGTCAGGTTACATTAACATCGGTACGACATGGAAAAGTCACCCATTTTTATCATCAACCTGCTCCATGTTCAGTGACATCGTTCAGACACACACAGGAAATGAGCCCTTTAACTGGCATCACAATCTTTAAAACTCTTTATTTTCAACAAGAATAAAACACTGAAGTTGGATGAGGTTTTAAACCACAGTGGGAATTTAGTGAAGCATGTCAACGTTGAAAGTTCAGAGTGAAAACCGTTAGAAATGACACGAACCTCCACTTTGGCCTTGAAGAAGTCCATCCTGTGCAGCTGCTCTCTGTAACGTCCCACTTCACTCTGCAGTTTGTCCGCTTTCACGGCTCTTTCTCTCAGGGCGTCCAGCTCGTCGCGGTAAGCACGGGCGGCGCGGGCGTCCACAAGAAGCTGCGAGTTCTGGTAGAAACCAGACCCCAGAGTTCAAAGCTAATTTTTATTTATATATATATATATATATATATATATATACACACACACACACACACACACACACACACACACACACACAAGGTCTGTTAGAAAAGTATCCGACCTTTTTATTTTTTTCAAAAACCATATGGATTTGAATCACGTGTGATTGCATCAGCCAAGCTTGAACCTTCATGCGCATGCGTGAGTTTTTTTCACGCCTGTCGGTTGCGTCATTCGCCTGTGAGCAGTCTTTGTGTGAGCAGTGGTCCACCCCTCTCGTCGGATTTTTATTGCGAATAAATGTCTGAACGATTTGGAGCTTTGCTGCATCAATTTTTTCCAGAAACTGTGAGAGACCTCCAGGTGGACACCATTCGGAAAATTTTATGGGGATTACACAGATTAAGGAGTGCTCTAGCCGGTTTAAAGACCGCCCACAGCTGCTGAGAGCGCGCCGCGCTCCGAGCCGCGACGCGTGGAATTCCTCCGCACGTCTGTCTCAATGTGCCGAAAAAGTGCTGATGTCCACGTCTTCCGCAATTCCTGTGCTAGTCAGACGACGTCCTGGATAAAACACAGCGTCCAGTTTAGAAATGAACGGCACATTCCACTGTTACAGGAGTTTTTGTCATGGAAAGAGGAGCGGAGGAATTCCACGCGTTGCGTCGGTGCCGCATGGCGCAAAGCAATGCAGTGATGAAGCCTCACAGGACATGTTCTGGCATGTCCAGGCTCATCCACAATTTCTCGGTTAGTCACACGACTAAAAACCCACCGACAGCCGTCTGAAAGCCGTCCTGTGAGACCAACACGGAGGTGGTTTTGTGCCGCGCCATGAGCGGTACAGTAGCGCATCCGTCCGCTTTTCTTTCCATGAAAAAAAACTCCTGTAATAGTGGAATGTGCCGAAAAAGTACTGATGTCCACGTCTTCTGCCATTTTTGTGTAAGTCAGACGACATCCCGGATCAACAAAGCCTTCACGTTGGAAATGATCTGGTTGTTTCAGCGGGGTGTCAGCCTGTCGATCGGCGCTCAGAGCCCGGCGCGCTCTCAGCAGTTGTGGGCGGTCTTTAAACCGGCTGGAGCACTCCTTAATCTGTGTAATCCCCATAAAACCGTCCCTCAAAGCCATTTGAATTTTCCGAATAGTTACCACCTGGAGGTCTCTCACAGTTTCTGGAAAAATTTGATGCAGCAAAGCTCCAAATTGTTCAGACATTTATTCGCAATAAAAATCCGACGAGAGGGGTGGACCACTGCTCACAGGCGAATGACGCAACCGACACGTGAAAAAACTCACGCATGCGCACGAAGGTTCAAGCTTGGCTGATGCAATCACACGATTCAAATCCATATAGTTTTTGCAAATAATAAAAAGGTTGGATAGTTTTCTAACAGACCTCGTATATATATATATATATATATATATATATATATATATATATATATATATATATATATATACACACACACACACACAGACATTAAAAAGTTTCACTGTGAAGTAGCCTTAGGAACAATGAGGCCCAAAGAAAAAAGAAGAAAAAAAGTAGGTTTATCATCCTTGACATCAGAAAAAAGTGATGAGGGAGGGTTTTTTTATTATTATTTTTTTATCTTCAGCCACAGCATCCTCACCACCTCGCGCTGACACCCCCATCCACTGAGTGGTTTGTGTCGACACTGCACACTCAACCCGTGAGTTAGTCTCAGCCCTGACACTATGAGAGAACATTTAGTCCATGTGGTGATTTTCTTTGGACACAATCCAGGACACAGCTGTCTCAGTGTTGAGGGGCCCGTCAATGACACGCCCACATTTCCACTTGTCCAAGAACATGCCCACTTTTTCCACTTGGCCAAGGACACACCCACATCTCACCTGGCTGCAGTAGACAGACTGTTGCGTTGATGAATTGTGGACTGACTGGCAGTAGTGGGCACAGATAACCAAAAATTTACTTCGATAACAGATAATCAGATAACTGAAAAGTTATCTTTGATAAAGATAAAATGACAAACCACCCAAAAATGTATCGGAAGTTACAGATAACCGATAAATGAATTTGAGTTTTAACGCCACAATAACTTCTAGCAATATTAAAAGTGACAACAGACCCAAACAATGAGACCAAACTTTTGCCTTTGAACATCCTGCCCCCTGCTAGAAGCTCTTGTTTATTACACAGCTTCCAGCACAGAGGCACCCTGAGAGCAGCCATAAAGCCCGACTCGCTATCAATCACAATACCGGTCAGGCGGAGGTCTTGGAAAATAAAGTCATGCTGACTTATGGTTTTGATTTATAAATAACATTAATACTGATAGAATAACTCCATTAATGTCAATTCTGTCATTTGTACAAAGTTAAAATATAACATATATCTTTTAATGCACTAATTCTGAGGTTTTGTAACAAACACAGACAGATCGCAAAGGATTCTGGGTAAAAGTGCCTCTGCTAAACACTGATTGGTTCAGTCATTCATTATGTAAACCAACACGTTAATGTGACGTGTTGGTGTTTACAGATAAATGTGCTTTTGTAAAATATTCCATTTTTTATTTGTAAAAACAGGCATTTTTATGGAGCCCTGGAAGTGTCATCGCAAAATGTTTTGCATGTGGAGAGAATGTGTGCTCATTTTATTATACTGTGCCGTGCGCACGTTTGATGATGTTGTAAAACGTGCACTCAATTTTGTCTTGGCACATAAATGTTGGCTTTACACTGTGCGAGTTTTGGCCCTTTTTCAGATGATTTTTCATTCGTGCGAGAATTTTTTGGACCAAGTTTCAGGTTAATCGCGCGTCCTGCATCGTGTAGTGTACATGGAGTAAAAAGCTGCATTTAACATCTGACGAACACCTCCTGATCGCCGATCGTATGGTCGAATGAAAATCAAACCTGTTTTATATTATTCTGGTTGGCCGTCGTGAGGTTATCCTGCTGCTGAAGACCTACAAGTATCCAACCACTCGCACTGTGCCTGTACAAACACAGCAGAGCTGTCTTGTAATGTTGTTTTTTTTGTTGTTTTGTTTTTAAACTTAATTTGTAAAAAAAAAAAAAAAAGCCATTTGCAAAGCCAAAAAGTTGATTTGACAACCATCTGATATAACCGGGGTCAAAATAAGTAGAACACTGCCATCTACTGGTGCCCAGACACTTCGTACTTAGGGCGAATACTGCCATGAACACTACTGGCCAGTAGATGGCAGTAGAGGCCTGAAAAACTTGCCAAAACAAAATCCCAGATAATCCGTGTCTGCTACATTTATGATGCGTGGAATTTAACAAATGCAAATACAACAACTTCTATAAACCCAGAGAATATATTCACGAGAGTTTTAGGCACTAGAGTTTAATGCTGCTGTCCGTGGAGCCTGAACAGAGTGTCTGAAATGCATTTGTCCTGTCGTGAACATACTGAGATTAGACTATCCTACTCATAATGCACTGCTGGGCACAGTATGTGCTCACAAAACCTTAAAAATGAGCACATTACTTTAAAACTAAAACATATATCTGATATTTTCACTTTATAAAACGTCAGACATGACAGTAATTTTAAATAACTTGTCCAAAATAAGTTTGGTTAAAATTTGAACCATAAGTTAAAAATGTATGCCTCTGGATGACTTGGGTGATATTGCCAGCATATCAGTATGGTGTTAAAGAAAATTATTTTTTTTTTTTGTTTTTTTTTTGTGAGACCAGTTCTCTTATGCCTGCAGAGGATAAAGTGGTTTCTTATGGAAGCAGCTCTCTTCTGTTTGCAGAGAGTAGAACTATGCATCTGTTATGAAACTTTTAACAGGTAGGTGCTTGACTGATTTTAAAAGTGTTTGTCACTGTTCATCTTTGTTTACTATGTTATTGGTCTAAAAGTTATCGGACAAAAATGTATCGGAAGATAATTAGTCTGATAATGGTTTTTAAAGTTATCTAAAAAGATAATCCGATAATGAAAACATTATCTTCGATAATTATCTGTTATCAGATTATCGGAACTGTGCCCACCACTGCTGACTGGTTTTCACCAGGGATGGTTGGCTGCCATCCAGGACCCAGTGTGGTTCTGTAGTTTGTGGACGGGTCGTTGTGCAGCACCAGTGCACACTCCCAGATCTGACCTGACGTAAAGCACTTTTGCTATAATTAAGAGGTTTTCAGCGAGTTACTGCAGGAACGTTTGCATGACTGAAAGTTAATGCAACTCAGTTTGTGTCTTTGTGTCACAGAACAGACCGAGTCTGAGACAACGGACTGATCTCTTTTGCTCATATCTGGGCGTGGTCACATTGTTGTCACTAAGTGTTGCTGAGCAGTTAAAAAAATAAATAAAAAAAAATCACGTGCACTGATTTGTGTGATCTGACACACGGTTGCTGCTCTGTGCCAACATCATCACAAGTCAACAAGTCATCATCACATCATCAAGAGATGAGAGCCTTCACAGAAATCATCACAAGGAGCTTTTCTGACTTCAAACCTCCTGCTGGATCCTCTTCAGCTCTGACTCCAGGTTCTCCAGCTCCTGTCTGCAGTCCAGCATCTGTTCACTCTTCTCCTCCCTGGTAAGGTTATGGGCGTGCATGTGACAGAGACAAACAGGTGGTCACATGTTTGAAGAAATGCAACAGGAGTTATCCATGAAATACATCATTTATAGAACAAATAACCATGTGGTGTGATGAGACTCGTCCATACTTGGTGCATGCAGCAATAACTTGGAGTGTTTTTCAGTCGTTGGCTACACTCGTTTATAAGTGACCACATAATGGTGAGAAAAATTTTCCCTGATATTTTAATAAACTGGGTCTGATTTCCTCAATGTTGGAATTGGAATACAAATTAGAGCCAAAAATCTGCAGTGGACGACAGTCAAATCCTGATCACGTAGAAACAGAAAATAGGGTGTTTAAATTCAGCACTCTGACAGCAGCACACGCTGACCGGTCAGACGTGACGCGGCGTCGGTACTTTGAGTGTATCACAACTATTTACTCCACAGACGGCTACGAGCCGCCAGCAACAATGACAAACGAATCACAGTGATGAGGAAAATAACAAATGGGTCCAACAGGTTCTTCAGACAATATGATGGTTTGTGTGAGGTCAGTCAGTCAGTCAGTCAGGGTTTAATTCAGTCGTTCCCTGTCTGCTCCTTGCCAGAGGAGGCGCTGCATTAGCTTCTTTATCGTTGGTCGTCCTGCAGAAAAAACCCCCCCAAAAAAATTTACATCTCAAACAGCGCTCACAATAATGTTTAACTTCAGTCACTCGGTTATTTAAAAGCCCTTAGATTTCAAAATAAAAATGTCCACAACCTCGTGAGTACTTTCAAATTTTCCCCCACAAACACATCAGGAATGCACACAGCAAAATTGTTCGGTGTTACATTAACTCCACATAAAGAGTTCAGACGCAAAACCCTGCAGGTCCAAAACCACAAATTTTTAGTTGAGGTCAACATGCACTTGACTGTAACGACCAGGGAGCAAAATATTAAAGAATTTTAACACACACACTATTTTCAGTTTATTTATAGAAATGTTTGTATTTTCCTTTAAATTCTCATTTTGTAACTGCATTTTTCTGCATTTAAAAAAAAATGGAGAAAATACAGGGTTTTGCAGTAAAAACAGTGTTAATTCAAGTCTATCAAAGAGTTAAATCAACACAGTAGATTTAACAGCATTACCAAAGGGCCCATGTACACTTGCCACAGAGTTAATTTAACACTATAACTTTGCATTAGCTCAGAGTTGCACTTTTACACAGTAAAATCACCAGTGTAAAATTAACACTGACAGTGCTAAATTAACACTGCTGTGTAGGATGCATTTTGGTGTCCTCGTTTGTTTTTCCTATCTGGTTATTGTGTATTTTCATCGATTATTTATTTAACAAGGTTAAAAAGTCACTTTGCATCATTCCAGGAATCGTGTGATGAAGCAGAAATCAGCCTTTTTCCTCTCGTCCCTGAGGCTTTCTAACAAACCCATGAGGTATAATCTATATATACGGTAGCTATGTGGTAATGTGTAATTGCGTGATATTTTTTGTCGTCATATGTGGAAACAAACTGGTGAATCTTTTTGATGACATCACTGCTGCCCTGAGCTCCATCTTCTTGTTACTCACAGTTCTTGTCTAAGTCGTCTGATCTTGTCTTTAGAATCAGCCAGCTCCACCGCCAGGTGCTGCTGGCACACCGCAGGCTGCTGATGCATGCTGGGACAGAAGACGGCAGGTGGAAACCTGCCGCCGGGCGTACCTTCTCTTTCCTGCCTCAGCTCTGCTATTGTCTGCAGACAGAAAGGTCACAAATGGTCATGCATTAGATTCAGCACAGCTATTCAAACCAAGCCTAAGTCAGTCTGCATGCTCGACCCGTGTCTGCGTGGTTTCCCTCCAGGTGCCCCAGTTTCCTTCCACTTCCAAAGACATGCAGGTTGGGAGAACTGGAATCTTTAAATTGACCGTAGGTGTGGATGTGTTTGTCTGTCTGTATGTGGTCCTGTCCAGGGTAAACCCCGCCTCTTGTGCTGTGACCGCTGGGGTAGGCTCCACCCCCACCCCTTGTGACTCTTGATTGGAGTAAGTGCTTTTATATAATCAATGTTGGATTTCCAGTTTTATGATCAAGCTGTTTATTTTAAAACTATTGAGAACACATGCCTGTTTTTTTTAACTCAATTTTGTACCAACATCTTGTGAGTTAGCTTATCATTAGGGGGCACTATAACAGGTTTACCATCTCCACCTGACTCTGTCCTCTGTATCTTCCTCTGTCTCACCAACCACCTGCATGTCCTCCCTCTTCCTGCCTGGTGGCTCCATCCTCAGCATCCTTCTCCCTATATACCCTGGGTCCCTCCTCTGCACATGTCCAAACCATTTCAATCTCACCTCTATGACTTTGTCTCCCAACTGTCCAGCCTGAGCTGTCCCTCTGATATGCTTATTCCTAATTCTGTCCATCCTGGTCATGTCCCCAAAGTCACAGTTAGTGTCACCGTCTCTAAGCCATCCAACATACCACACTCTCCACTTTGGACAGGTGACCACCAGTACTTAAACTCATCTACTTTCACCACTTCTACTCCTTGTAACTGCACTATTCCACTGGGCTCCTTCTTGTCCACACACATGTACTCAGTCTTGCTCCTACTGACTTTCATTCCCCTTCTCTCCAGAGCATATCTCCACCTCTAAGGCCAGACTCAACCTGCTCTCTACTCTCACTACAGATCATAATGTCATCTGCAAACATCATAGTAAATGGAGACTCCAAATGTAAACATGCAACAATCTTTTTTCCATGCTGAAAATACTCTTCAGTTTAAGTTGTACAAGTGTATGTAAAACTGAACATAAGAACCAGGTGTACTGAAACTTTCTGCAGTTTCATTTGTTTTTCACAAGAATTTGCAAAGTGAAGCTACACAGAAAATTTAGCATTTTGTTCCCTGTGGCTAAAGGAAAATCACAAGTACCTCCAGGTGGGCGTCTCTTTGTTCCAGCAAGCATTTGAGATGCAGAACCATGGTCCTCACCACGTCCTCCAGCTGACCTGCGTCCACCTCTCCCGCTTCCAACCACTGCAAGTCCAACAGGTTCTCCTGGCTGTCGGTCAGCTGGTTCAGAAATCAGAGCAACACGTGACATCAGGCTCTGAATCTACTCACAAAATACATAAGAAAACCTGACCTGGACCATCGATCCAGGTCTGGGAAAAACTTGACACTGGATGACCTCTTGATCCGCAGTGAGGTCATCCAGTGAGTTCCTTCAAGTCATATGTAAGTTGTGTCAAAATGTTGTGTAACAAACTCAAATAATATTTTCTCTAAGAGCTAAAATATTGTTTTGCACTCAGTGACCCTGTGACCTAATTAATATATAAATTAGATCACTGCTGCTATGGTGATTGTACCCCATATTTTCTGGAATATAAATTGCAGAGTTTTTTTTTTTGTTTGTTTACTAGTTTGGGAGGCCTGATGACTTACACTCAGGAGCAACTTATATACCTAATAATCATGTGTTTGTTATTCATAATAATAATGATTATGATGACTATTTATATCAGACTTTCCCAGGAAACAAAGCACTAAACAACATAAACTCCAATAATAAAAGAATAAATGCCAATAATAAACTAGAGTGCCAAGGGTCATGTGGGTTACCTGCTCAATTAAAGGCCAAAGCAAAATGGCCATTTTCGGCATAAAAATGGCCGCCATTTCCAAACGAACAAATCTACGCAAATAATGTTTGGAGAGGAACAATGTCAATGACCAATACTGTGCCCTTGTTACATTAAAAGAAAAGCTTTTGAGAAATTGGGTCCAAATACCCAAATTAGCCATTTTTGGCATAAAAATGGCCGCCACTTCCAAACGAGTGAATCTACGACTATAATTTTTTTGACGTGAAACATCTCAATGACCCACATTACACCCTTGACATTTAGAGAAAAAGTTAGGCCTTTTTTTTGAGTAAATTGCCTTTAAGTGCTCAAAAAGGCTGTTTTACTGGTTCTGCATATTTTTCTGCAGCAATTCTCTGACACGTTTGATTGATTTGTGGTCACTCGCTCACAGACGGGCTCAAAACCTCATATGCGGTATGAAGCGTGGTTTCAGATACCTCCTGAATATGTGCAGCTACGGCTGCTTTAGTGTCAAAATCCAGCATCTGGATCCTTTTGATGTACTGCTCCTTCTTCTCACACTGGAAAAAAAAGAACGAAGAAAAAAAGAACAACATGGAAAGAGAATAAAAATAACTAAATAACTGCGTCAGCTCAGTTTGTCCCACTGCACCCACCACAAATGAAACAGAAGTGTTTGTCGTGGATTTAAATGTGGAAAAGTCAGAGTTTACCTGAACTGCACATCCCAACAGTAAGAGCAAAATCTTCTTCATCTCCTCCAGACTTTCCTCTATGGAACCAAAAATAAGTTCAGCAAGTGGAATAAAAGTTATACAGCTGGAGTGGACTAAAGCTGAACCGAGTGAATGTGGGTCACCAGCAGCATCACAGTCACATGACAACATGCAGCCCGAGAACAACGGAATGAACACGTCAGAGATCAGACAGTCTGACCAACCTTTAATGCATCTGCTCAAATTCTCAATTTGCATTAAAAAAAGAGCAAATGATGATTTTTCATGTTTTAGTTCAATATATTAAATGTACAGAAAAGTTACATGATGATTAATAAAATTATTCTTTTTTTCCAGACAAGCCGTGTTGAGGTGAGTTTATTAAATGCTGACCAATTTGTGTAATAAGGCTTTTTTCCTTAAAATGAATTTAAGTGATTTTAATGTAAAAACACTGAACAAAACTAAATGGTCTGAAAAAAGTCCTGGTGCTGCATTCAAGTGCTGCAGTATAAAACAAAGACCTGAAGATGTTCTTGGACCCATTTTAAAATTGGGAGAAAAAACAATGACCCCACCACGGATTTCCTCAAATTGGTCCATGTTGCACATGATTCTGGATTAAAAAAAAAATCCTTTCTGCCTTTCACTGATTTCTTTAACAAAGTGAGGTCAGATTTCCTTTTATTGTTCACCTTCTATTCCCAATATGATGAAGCTGGATGTGAAAATCACCACAGCATTTGAATGCATCATGAGGATGTGTTGCTTTGACACCATTGGAGGACATATCAGATCTTTATTCCATATTCTGCCACTGACGGCTGAACTTCCAACTTATTGAATATCACGGCCGAAGGTACTGAACACACGTCCAAAAGGTTTTGGACACTGATCACTTTATAAAGCCTTAAATTAAATGAGTTTTAAAAAAATCTAATGAATTGTTCGTGATCGTGGGTTATTATGTACTCAAAACCATTTCAGAAATTGACAAACTAACTTTAAGAACATTTCTCAGACTAAAATGTTCAAAATGTTCCCTTGAACTTAATTTCCAAACCACACTGCACTTTATTTTAATGTAAACTCAGAATTCGGTTTTATTATAATTTAATTTGTGTGAACATGCAGAAAAGCTGAACTTCACCACAATAAGGAGATCTGCAAAGCAGCAACACGTTGGGCAACGGAATCAAGATCAACTGTCTGAGATCATTCTGCAGGAAAGAGAAAGAGAGGAAAAAAAGAACTGTTTTAAATCAAAGTTAAATTTTTTATCCCTAAATAAGTAAATACCAACAAACAAAAACAACATGTCTGACATTTGTTTACATGTCAGATGTTTGTTTACACGTCTGACATTTGTTTATATGTCTGATGTTAGTTTACACAGCTGAAGTTTCTTTACACATCTGAAGTTTGTTTGCATTCCTGACATTTGTTTACACAGCTGATGTTTGTTTACATGTCAGATGTTTATTTAAATGTGACATTTGTTTACATGTCAGATGTTTGTTTACATGTCTGACATTTGTTTATATGTCTAATGTTAGTTTACACAGCTGAAGTTTCACATCTGAAGTTTGTTTGCATTCCTGATGTTTGTTAACACAGCTGAAGTTTGTTTACACGTCTGACATTTGTTTTTATGGCTATTGTTTACATGAGCTAACAGGATGCAGACAAACAAATGTTCAACATTAAAATTAAATGTGTGTAAGAGGAAAAAAGCAAGTAAGTAAAGTTTATTTGTATAGCACCTTTCAAAATAAAATCATAAAGTGCTTACAGTGAAAAAATAAAATTGAAACACAGAAATTAAAAACAGCAGTAACATAAAACTACTTTGCAGACTGTAGAAATGGGTCTTGAGCTTCTCTTTAAAAGTTCCAACAGAGTCCACAGAACGTGGGCACAGTGGCAGCGCAGTCCCACAACCTCAAACACACACAGTCTCCATTGGTCTTCAACCGTCATCTAGTTAGCAAAACCTCATCAGCAGGACAAATGACTTAAAACAGATTTACATCAAAATGAATGATGAAGAAAGTCAAAGAGTTTCATTTGTTGGTAACTCTGCAGAGAAACGACCTGTGGGTGGCGCCACATTTTTTTTTATCTCCACCAATGAAGTTGGAGGAGGTTATGTTTTGCCCCTGTTTTTGTTTGTTTGTGTCAGCCTGGAGCCCACAGTTTTTCATATATTGTTCTGAAATTTCTGACTGATGTTTCATATCCTGAAGGGCAAGAACTTATTCAATTTTCAAGGTCATAGGTCAAAGTCAGGAGAAATCTTGGAAAATTAAATCTATCTTTAACATTGAATGATTTTTCAAAATTTGATAATTGTCAAAAATGATCAAATTTTTTTCATATCCTTTATCACCTGACAAAGTCTGATCCGGATTACAGATTTTGTGGCCACTTAAATTTAACATTGAAAACGCCACTTAATGTATAGTTTACATTATATCTTAATCAAATGAGCCCCAATCACTCTCATATTTGAAAGTGTGCTGCAGACTGGCACTCTATCACCTGACAAAGTTTGATCCAGATCTGATCTGGATTGTGGATTTTGTGGACATTTGAATTTAATATTGAAAAGCCCGTTTGGTGTACATTTTGAATTTTATCTCGATCAAAAGTGCTTAAATCACTCTGATTTGTGACAGTGAGGTGCAAACTGGAACTCTCAATGAACAGACTAAGTTTGAGCCGCATCTGATACATATTGCAGATTTAGCAGATATTTGATTTTAACATTGAAAAGCCCTTTTGATCTATATTTTGTATTAGATTTTATCTTATGAAAAGCCACTTCTAACAGGACTTTGACCGTGAAAATGTTTCCCAAGGTAAAAATTTTGTGGAATTGGAAACTAGTGTTGGCGGAGGTTTAGCAGGTTTAGCGGTGGTCTAGTATTTATTGTGACATAATTGTTGAGTCATTTAATATGTGAACAGAAAATGTTTTGGGATCTGATCTTGTTGAGAAACTGCAAAGTGAAGAAACTCACCAGGTAAAAAGTCTGGATTTGGTGGACCAGGTCAGTCAGGTTCTGAACCCTGTGACCTGGATCCCGGCTCATCTTGTTGAACTCCTGTAACTTCAGCAAAGGATTTCTGAAGGTCAAACAAAAAGATATTTTGCAGTAAAATTCTGTTCTGGTCAAAGAGAAAATTTTCAAAATAAGAGTCACTTCAGTGACAGAACTCGCTGCCAAATTTCAGATCATCAAAATCCTCTTTTAATCCACTTCTGTCATGTTTAAATCTGGTTTAAAACCTGTTTCTGTGTCAGTTTACACAGCGTCACAGGAAAGGTGGAAACCAGTTTGACAGTAAACTGGTCTGTACAAAGGATAAACTGGTTTAAGGGGTAAATGATTAATAATTAATTTAACCATGAGATAAATCAATCAGTTTCAGCCGTAATCAATAATAAAAATGGAGAATGGTGACACTGATGTGAGCAGATTACAAAACCAGTTTTAGAGTCAGTGACAGAATGATGACAGCGATGAAACAAATTGGTTATTGATCAGACTTTATGCATGGACTCTGTCTGTCCTATTTGTCCTCCTTCCTCCATCTGTGTCCCAGAGCCACAACCACCAGCAACACGGCCATAATCCCAGTGGATCTCCCAATCCACGGGATTATCCCGCCTGGTCCCCTCCCGCAGAGCAGCACTGTGACACATTCAGAGCTGGTTACTGTGGCTCTGATGGATCAGAAGGATGAACAAATGAGGTGGCGAGATGACATCATCCACACGAGCTCCGTCAGATTCATATAAAACCTGATTTTTTAAAAAAATATTTCAGATATTCAATGACTCTCAAAAGTCAAACATCTCACTGGTGTTAAGGATGACTTGAGTGACAAAAATCTCTGTCAGTGTCACAGCTGTTTAATAAATAAATAAACAAACAAACAAACAAACAAACATGAGGAGCATCAGTCCAGTCAGTCATTACTCAGCTCCAGTTAGGGAAGCAACTAATAATGGATTTCTTTGATGAATGAACCAACCAATCAATCAATCATCAAATGACTATTTTTCCCACAAATTTTTATAGATTTTTTTTTTTTGTCAATTAATCATTTAGTTTATGGTTAATCAATAACTACAACTTTGACCAGCAATTTTCATCTATTAATTTTTTAAGATTACATAGAAACATTTTCTCATTATTTATTTATTTATTTGTTTCAATCAATCAATCAATTTGATTTATATAGCGCCAAATCACAACAAACAGTTGCCCCAAGGCGCTTTATATTGTAAGGCAAGGCCATACAATAATTACGTAAAAACCCCAAAGGTCAAAACGACCCCCTGTGAGCAAGCACTTGGCGACAGTGGGAAGGAAAAACTCCCTTTTAACAGGAGGAAACCTCCAGCAGAACCAGGCTCAGGGAGGGGCAGTCTTCTGCTGGGACTGGTTGGGGCTGAGGGAGAGAACCAGGAAAAAGACATGCTGTGGAGGGGAGCAGAGATCGATCACTAATGATTAAATGCAGAGTGGTGCATACAGAGCAAAAAGAGAAAGAAACACTCAGTGCATCATGGGAACCCCCCAGCAGTCTAAGTCTATAGCAGCATAACTAAGGGATGGTTCAGGGTCACCTGATCCAGCCCTAACTATAAGCTTTAGCAAAAAGGAAAGTTTTAAGCCTAATCTTAAAAGTAGAGAGGGTGTCTGTCTCCCTGATCTGAATTGGGAGCTGGTTCCACAGGAGAGGAGCCTGAAAGCTGAAGGCTCTGCCTCCCATTCTACTCTTACAAACCCTAGGAACTACAAGTAAGCCTGCAGTCTGAGAGCGACGCGTTCTATTGGGGTGATATGGTACTATGAGGTCCCTAAGATAAGATGGGACCTGATTATTCAAAACCTTATAAGTAAGAAGAAGAATTTTAAATTCTATTCTAGAATTAACAGGAAGCCAATGAAGAGAGGCCAATATGGGTGAGATATGCTCTCTCCTTCTAGTCCCTGTCAGTACTCTAGCTGCAGCATTTTGAATTAACTGAAGGCTTTTCAGGGAACTTTTAGGACAACCTGATAATAATGAATTACAATAGTCCAGCCTAGAGGAAATAAATGCATGAATTAGTTTTTCAGCATCACTCTGAGACAAGACCTTTCTAATTTTAGAGATATTGCGTAAATGCAAAAAAGCAGTCCTACATATTTGTTTAATATGCGCTTTGAATGACATATCCTGATCAAAAATGACTCCAAGATTTCTCACAGTATTACTAGAGGTCAGGGTAATGCCACCCAGAGTAAGGATCTGGTTAGACACCATGTTTCTAAGATTTGTGGGGCCAAGTACAATAACTTCAGTTTTATCTGAGTTTAAAAGCAGGAAATTAGAGGTCATCCATGTCTTTATGTCTGTAAGACAATCCTGCAGTTTAGCTAATTGGTGTGTGTCCTCTGGCTTCATGGATAGATAAAGCTGGGTATCATCTGCATAACAATGAAAATTTAAGCAATGCCATCTAATAATACTGCCTAAGGGAAGCATGTATAAAGTGAATAAAATTGGTCCTAGCACAGAACCTTGTGGAACTCCATAATTAACCTTAGTCTGTGAAGAAGATTCCCCATTTACATGAACAAATTGTAATCTATTACATAAATATGATTCAAACCACCGCAGCGCAGTGCCTTTAATACCTATGGCATGCTCTAATCTCTGTAATAAAATTTTATGGTCAACAGTATCAAAAGCAGCACTGAGGTCTAACAGAACAAGCACAGAGATGAGTCCACTGTCTGAGGCCATAAGAAGATCATTTGTAACCTTCACTAATGCTGTTTCTGTACTATGATGAATTCTAAAACCTGACTGAAACTCTTCAAATAGACCATTCCTCTGCAGATGATCAGTTAGCTGTTTTACAACTACCCTTCCAAGAATTTTTGAGAGAAAAGGAAGGTTGGAGATTGGCCTATAATTAGCTAAGATAGCTGGGTCAAGTGATGGCTTTTTAAGTAATGGTTTAATTACTGCCACCTTAAAAGCCTGTGGTACATAGCCAACTAATAAAGATAGATTGATCATATTTAAAATCGAAGCATTAAATAATGGTAGGGCTTCCTTGAGCAGCCTGGTAGGAATGGGGTCTAATAGACATGTTGATGGTTTGGATGAAGTAACTAATGAAAATAACTCAGACAGAACAATCTGAGAGAAAGAGTCTAACCAAATACCGGCATCACTGAAAGCAGCCAAAGATAACGATACGTCTTTGGGATGGTTATGAGTAATTTTTTCTCTAATAGTTAAAATTTTATTAGCAAAGAAAGTCATGAAGTCATTACTAGTTAAAGTTAAAGGAAGACTCGGCTCAATAGAGCTCTGACTCTTTGTCAGCCTGGCTACAGTGCTGAAAAGAAACCTGGGGTTGTTCTTATTTTCTTCAATTAGTGATGAGTAGTAAGATGTCTTAGCTTTACGGAGGGCTTTTTATAGAGCAACAGACTCTTTTTCCAGGCTAAGTGAAGATCTTCTAAATTAGTGAGACGCCATTTCCTCTCCAACTTACGGGTTATCTGCTTTAAGCTGCGAGTTATACCACGGAGTCAGGCACTTCTGATTTAAAGCTCTCTTTTTCAGAGGAGCTACAGCATCCAAAGTTGTCTTCAATGAGGATGTAAAAGTATTGACGAGATACTCTATCTCACTTACAGAGTTTAGGTAGCTACTCTGCACTGTGTTGGTATATGGCATTAGAGAACATAAAGAAGGAATCATATCCTTAAACCTAGTTACAGCGCTTTCTGAAAGACTTCTAGTGTAATGAAACTTATTCCCCACTGCTGGGTAGTCCATCAGAGTAAATGTAAATGTTATTAAGAAATGATCAGACAGAAGGGAGTTTTCAGGGAATACTGTTAAGTCTTCAATTTCCATACCATAAGTCAGAACAAGATCTAAGATATGATTAAAGTGGTGGGTGGACTCATTTACATTTTGAGCAAAGCCAATTGAGTCTAATAATAGATTAAATGCAGTGTTGAGGCTGTCATTCTCAGCATCTGTGTGGATGTTAAAATCGCCCACTATAATTATCTTATCTGAGCTAAGCACTAAGTCAGACAAAAGTTCTGAAAATTCACAGAGAAACTCACAGTAACGACCAGGAGGACGATAGATAACAAAACTGGTTTTTGGGACTTCCAATTTGGATGGACAAGACTAAGAGTCAAGCTTTCAAATGAATTAAAGCTCTGTCTGGGTTTTTGATTAATTAATAAGCTGGAATGGAAGATTGCTGCTAATCCTCCACCTCGGCCCGTGCTACGAGTGTTCTGGCAGTTAGTGTGACTCGGGGGAGTTGACTCATTTAAACTAACATATTCATCCTGCTGTAACCAGGTTTCTGTAAGGCAGAATAAATCAATATGTTGATCAATTATTATATCATTTACTAACAGGGACTTAGAAGAGAGAGACCTAATGTTTAATAGACCACATTTAACTGTTTTAGTCTGTGGTGCAGTTGAAGGTGCTATATTATTTTTTCTTTTTGAATTTTTATGCTTAAATAGATTTTTGCTGGTTATTGGTGGTCTGGGAGCAGGCACCATCTCTACGGGGATGGGGTAATGAGGGGATGGCAGGGGGAGAGAAGCTGCAGAGAGGTGTGTAAGACTACAACTCTGCTTCCTGGTCCCAACCCTGGATAGTCACGGTTTGTAGGATTTAAGAAAATTGGCCAGATTTCTAGAAATGAGAGCTGCTCCATCCAAAGTGGGATGGATGCCGTCTTTCCTAACAAGACCAGGTTTTCCCCAGAAGCTTTGCCAATTATCTATGAAGCCCACCTCATTTTTTGGACACCACTCAGACAGCCAGCAATTCAAGGAGAACATGCGGCTAAACATGTCACTCCCGGTCCGATTGGGGAGGGGCCCAGAGAAAACTACAGAGTCCGACATTGTTTTTGCAAAGTTACACACCGATTCAATGTTAATTTTAGTGACCTCCGATTGGCGTAACCGGGTGTCATTACTGCCGACGTGAATTACAATCTTACCAAATTTATGCTTAGCCTTAGCCAGCAGTTTCAAATTTCCTTCAATGTTGCCTGCTCTGGCCCCCGGAAGACAATTGACTATGGTTGCTGGTGTCACTAACTTCACATTTCTCAAAACAGAGTCGCCAATAACCAGAGTTTGATCCTCGGTGGGTGTGTCGCCGAGTGGGGAAAAACGGTTAGAAATGTGAACGGGTTGGTGGTGTACACGGGGCTTCTGTTTAGGGCTACGCTTCCTCCTCACAGTCACCCAGTCAGCCTGCTTTCCCGGCTGCTCGGGATCTGCCAGAGGGAAACTAACGGCGGCTAAGCTACCTTGGTCCGCACCGACTACAGGGGCCTGGCTAACTGTAGGATTTTCCACGGTGCGGAGCCGAGTCTCCAATTCGCCCAGCCTGGCCTCCAAAGCTACGAATAAGCTACACTTATTACAAGTACCATTACTGCTAAAGGAGGCCGAGGAATAACTAAACATTTCACACTCAGAACAGAAAAGTGCGGGAGAGACAGGAGAAGCCACCATGCTAAACCGGCTAAGAGCTAGTAGCTGCGCTAAGCTAGCGGATTCCTAAAAACACACAAAGTGAATAATGTGTAAATAATTTAGAGGTGATTCAACAGAGGGAGTGCTTTAGTTAAGGCACGTGAAGATTACACTGTGAAACAAATCGTTATCTAGTTAACTAGATCAATCTAACTGTGCAGATTAAACAGCTAACAGATACAGCAAAACACCGCTGTGCTCTGGAACAGGAAGTGATACAATACCGCCGTGAGAGCCAACCACCAGTAGAGGCCTCAGTAGAGGTTTGTGTATGTATGCATGTGGAATAGTATACACATACAGTACATACAAAAATACTACAATACTGAGATTTTGTTCTGTACTTTTATTTATTATTTGTATATTGTATTTTATATTTTTGACATTTGTTTTGTAGCACAACATCACATGGGCACATTTCATTGTGTCCAATACCCCAAAAAAATAAAGGCTTAATTGAAAATATAATTAACTGAATTATTTACTAATTCTTCCAGAGGTGGAACGAAGTCACCAGCAAGTCACTCTCAAGTCATGAATCGGCAAGTCTCATGTCAGCTTGCAAACAAATGGTGGTCATTATGGTTTGAGACTTGCCGATTCATGACTTGAGAGTGACTTGCTAGTGACTTTAACCAACCTCTGATTTATACCAAATAAATAAATCCCCCACATTAAAAAGAATATAAAGTGTCAAAAATTCTAAATTCAGCCACTTTTCTAAAACAGATTTTAGTAAAGGAGCCTTTCAGAAAATGAGTGGTTCTATATGAAGCAACTATATCGGCCATCTTGAATTAGGTAAATATGGCGGCTTAAAACAAAAAGACATAAAATTCCAACAAAAGCTTGTAGTGAACCGGAATACAACCTGCATGTGTTTGGAAGTGGGAGGAAGCCGGAGCATCCAGAGGGAAGCCATGCCAATACAGGGAGAACGTGCAAACTCCATGCAAGAAGGATCAGACAGGATGTGAACTCATGCCCTTCTCACTATGCAACATATTCTCATAATGCATTTCATATCATCTTAAAAGTTGATAGAGTTTTCTATATATTGTCAATATTATCAAATATTAATGTCTTTGCCTTTACTTTGATGCCTTTACTTTGATGAACTGCCTTTCATCTTGTTTTGATTCTGTTCTCTGTTTTCCATATATACATATATGCATGTCTAAGAGTTTATGCACCATTATTCTTCTAAATAATCACTCATTGTTAAAACAGTAATATACTCAACAAAAATATAAACGCAACACTTTTGGTTTTGCCCCCTTTTTGTATGAGATGAACTCAAAGATCTAAAACTTTTTCCACATACACAATATCACCATTTCCCTCAAATATTGTTCACAAACCAGTCTAAATCTGTGATAGTGAGCACTTCTCCTTTGCTGAGATAATCCATCCCACCTCACAGGTGTGCCATATCAAGATGCTGATTAGACACCATGATTAGTGCACAGGTGTGCCTTAGACTGCCCACAATAAAAGGCCACTCTGAAAGGTGCAGTTTTATCACACAGCACAATGCCACAGATGTCGCAAGATTTGAGGGAGCGTGCAATTGGCATGCTGACAGCAGGAATGTCAACCAGAGCTGTTGCTCGTGTATTGAATGTTTATTTCTCTACCATAAGCCGTCTCCAAAGGCGTTTCAGAGAATTTGGCAGTACATCCAACCAGCCTCACAACCGCAGACCACGTGTAACCACACCAGCCCAGGACCTCCACATCCAGCATGTTCACCTCCAACATCGTCTGAGACCAGCCACTCGGACAGCTGCTGAAACAATCGGTTTGCATAACCAAAGAATTTCTGCACAAACTGTCAGAAACCATCTCAGGGAAGCTCATCTGCATGCTCGTCGTCCTCATCGGGGTCTCGACCTGACTCCAGTTCGTCGTCGTAACCGACTTGAGTGGGCAAATGCTCACATTCGCTGGCGTTTGGCACGTTGGAGAGGTGTTCTCTTCACGGATGAATCCCGGTTCACACTGTTCAGGGCAGATGGCAGACAGCGTGTGTGGTGTCGTGTGGGTGAGCGGTTTTCTGATGTCAGTGTTGTGGATCGAGTGGCCCATGGTGGCAGTGGGGTTATGGTATGGGCAGGCGTCTGTTATGGACGAAGAACACAGGTGCATTTTATTGATGGCATTTTGAATGCACAGAGATACCGTGACGAGATCCTGAGGCCCATTGTTGTGCCATACATCCAAGAACATCACCTCATGTTGCAGCAGGATAATGCACGGCCCCATGTTGCAAGGATCTGTACACAATTCTTGGAAGCTGAAAATGTCCCAGTTCTTGCATGGCCAGCATACTCACCGGACATGTCACCCATTGAGCATGTTTGGGATGCTCTGGACCGGCGTATACGACAGCGTGTACCAGTTCCTGCCAATATCCAGCAACTTCGCACAGCCATTGAAGAGGAGTGGACCAACATTCCACAGGCCACAATTGACAACCTGATCAACTCTATGCGAAGGAGATGTGTTGCACTGCATGAGGCAAATGGTGGTCACACCAGATACTGACTGGTACCCCCCCCCCCCCAGTAAAACAAAACTGCACCTTTCAGAGTGGCCTTTTATTGTGGACAGTCTAAGGCACACCTGTGCACTAATCATGGTGTCTAATCAGCATCTTGATATGGCACACCTGTGAGGTGGGATGGATTATCTCAGCAAAGGAGAAGTGCTCACTATCACAGATTTAGACTGGTTTGTGAACAATATTTGAGGAAATGGTGATATTGTGTATGTGGAAAAAGTTTTAGATCTTTGAGTTAATCTCATACAAAATGGGAGCAAAACCAAAAGTGTTGCGTTTATATTTTTGTTGAGTGTATAAACTGAACTGTTGAAGTAACATTTGTTCTTCTGCTTAATGAATGTGCAGACTGTTTTGCTAAAGCTATGTTTTTGTCGAGCACAGATTAATATTTCGGCCTTGAGCACAGAATAACACAGCCTATACACTAGTTTGAGGCTGGTGCTGTAATGTCTCAATTTGAAGAACAATTATTACCTGTCTGAGCAAGACTGCAGGGTGCCTTCCAGGTGCAAAGTGATACAAGTATGAATTGACTGAAGAAACGCAGCTGTGCCTTGTATATTGTCTTGTAATATGTCTGTGTGTTAATAAATTCAGGAGCAGAGTGGGCGGGCCCTTCAGAGCTGACTGACGGACAGTGACGAGGGGTCACGCTGGCTCTCCCTGATAGGAATGAAATTCAGTCTCTGGCGTGGTCATTCTTTGTGTTTAGTTAACTGAGTTGCTTTTTACAGATTTCAACTCTGACATCTTGGTCCTTCAACAGCCGGATGCCAACAGACCGGAACAGGGGTCGGCCTGTGATGGAGGAACCCGTGGAGACCGTGGCCACGGCCGGGACTAGTTCCCGCAGACCCTTTTCTGGGGGGACGGGTCTCCTCCCTAACGGGTCGGCGCCTAACAGGGTGAAGGCATACGGACTTCAGAGGTGGTGACAGAGTGTGATTACAGGTGAGACTGCTTTTCTTTATGTGCATGTGTGTGCGTGTGGCCGGGACCACTGCGAGGAAAACCCCGTAATGTCTTTTTGGTTTGTCTCTTGGCTTAAACACCGTAAGGTGTGAGGCTAACGCCTGGCTGTAAAGCGTTAAATTTTACTCTCTGAGAGAGAAAGAGAAAAGTCAGGTGGCACAGCGGTTAAAGACCATCTGGTACGGAGCCGCGTGCGCATGCTGAATTCCCGCTGTGTCAGACACCTGATGTGGCTGTTGGCTCCAGATTGAGCCGGCAGCGGTTACAATTGGCAATTAAAAGAAGCAAGAAACAACAAAGACCACTTTCGGGTCCGGAACAGCGCGTAAAAAAAACTGTACAGTGTTTAGGTCGGTGAAACCTTCGGTGGGCGAGCCGCAAAATTCTGATATAAAAACCGGTTGGAGCAGAAGTGTGATAACAGCGGAGCTAAAACGTGATAACAGCTGAAGTGCAGCGGTGTGAATGTGTGTTTTTCTGACTGAGGACGTGCACAACTGAATCACGGGGGCCTGTCACCAGTTTTAACCCACTGGCACAAACGAAGCCCTGTCTGTGAAGTAGGTTGTAAGCGTTCTATACGCACCACACCTGTTTGGGAACCTACAAGTCTGGAAAGAAGCCCTAAGCAAGGTCACCCACCTCTTAGAGGTCGAAGTGGTGACACTTTTCAGACTGATCGGTGACCAAACAGTGAAAAAAGAACAACAGCCTGTTCGTTTAGATCTCCCTATGAGATAACCCCACGAACAGCTAGAATGGGTAACTGCTGTTGTTCTCACAGTAAACATGACACACAACCACAGTCTAATGATTCCAGGTATATGGAGGTTAAATATCCCGGGTCATCTACACATTTAAGCATGTGGCAAAAACAGTTCAATTTCTCAGGGAAATTACAGCCAGAAGCAACAACAGAATTAGTGGATAATATAAAGAGGAAAGTTAAGGACACTGCAAAAAAACAAAAAAGTGTGGGTCAGAAAATGCACTAAAGTGGAAAAGTGAAGCCTACAGGCAGTGTGAGGCTGAGAATAAAGTCAAAAACAAACTGAAGCAGAGACAAGACGATCTTAAGAGCATCTTTTATAATAAAAATGAAATTGATAACGAGACACCCGGGAGGGAGCCAGAGGCCCCCTCCGCAGAATGCAGGCGCAACCCTTTACCCAGCCACAGATAATACTGAAGCTACAGCAAGTGCACCTCCTCCACCTCCCTACACTCACCAGACCACAGACGATGACCAAAGATCCAGCATCACCTGAACACTTAAAAATGTGGTGAGAGACAGTTAACGTCTTGGGAAAATTACAGTTAAACTCCACAACAAAGTCATTTGACACCATACAAGAGAACACCAGTGATTTTACAAAAAGGCAAGAGAGATGTGGAGTGAAAAATACACCAGATCATGCTTTTGCACCAAAACAGCAGTTTTTAAACCTGTCGGAGCAGTCATAATGATGTGTGAGGAAGAAGTGTATTTTGTAGGAAAGGGCAAAGGTCAGCGCCGCAGAGCGGCCAGAGGCAAAGCCCATGAGCGTGAGATAAAGAGGAAATTGACATGTTGAAGTGTGGGAAGAATGGACACTTTGCGTGTGAATGTACACACTCGCAAAGATAAGGAGTCCTCCGTTTTCAACATGAATTTTGTTTATGTACATATAAGGTTGCAGTTCTTTCTTTTCTAGAAGATTACACTTGTTATCAATTTTTCCTTACTTTTATTCTGCTGTCGCTATATAGACAGATTGTGTGTAATTATTGTGAATTGTTTGAGATAAAACTGTCAAGGTCACAGTCGCTGGCTCCTCAAACATTTTAAAGTGTGGCAATACTGAGAAATAAGTGCACATTAATCAATTTTGTACGTGTATATGAGTGTGAGTTGGTGTCCAGGGTAAAAGATAGAGTATTCTGAGGGAGAATTCTGAAATAAATCTGTTGATGAAATAAACTTTTCAGCTTGTTAAGATGATAACTCAAAGACAATAAATACTATCATCTTCCTACTTTCCATATTGAATGATCATATAACTGGGATGAAGTGGTTAAAATATGGTTGATTTTTGTACACTGGATAAGGTGTAAAAGTTGGTTAGTTTCACCTACTTAACAGATTTTAAGTAAAGCTGATCAAGATTATATTTCAGTAGAGTGATTAATGATTGGATTTATTGTTATGTGATATATTTTTGTGTGGTGTTGGTTTGAAATTTGTGTGGGTTGATTATTTTCTGTCTGGGGAAAAGAAGAAAATTCAGATTGACTGCTTCAATTGAACATTGCAGTATTTGGCCAATCTTGCCTCAGTAATCATGAATGAGCTACTGTGGAACTGACCATTTAGATCAATGAGTTCCAGCGGGTATCCATGAACTTGCTGGAAACAGGCTCATCTAGGCAATCAAGACTTTGGGTTATAAAACATTTCTATGAATCAGTTTCCAGTATACATATTAAATACTGCTAAAAGATTGAAAAATTGTCGATTGACTGATCCAGTAATTATTTTTAATGACATAACAGACAGAAGGGAGCAGTGGTTGTGGTAGATTCTGAGGACTAAAAAAAAAAAAAAAAAAAACTGATTGTGAGACTGTGATTGCATACCTGGTTCTTGACCTCTGGGCCCCAAACAGCCTGACAGAAGGTTGGCGAAAGGGAAAAAAAAAAAAAAAAGGGTCTATCAGTCCACTGTAATTAACAGTTCCGTTGAGTTCTACGTGTCCACATGTGTGTATGATATGTTTAGTGTAATGGGACACAGGTCTTCTTTGGACCTGTGGACGTTTTTGAGTTTTTATTTGAGAAGAGTTGGGTTATTTTGCTTGTTTGTTGTGGCAGTTGTGGGATTCTGTACCTGGTCTGGGTTGTTGGAGGAGGAGTGTGTACACACACAGCTGCTGAGGGAAGCTCTAAATGCTCACTTCCCTCCTCCTCCTCTCCCCGCTGCTCCACAGCCCCACAACCTGACAAATTGAGAAACACTGCAGCAATGTTTTGTTGTGCTTTAACACATGAAACACGGGGTTTTACGTGTAATTGCTTACATGTAAATGATCCTAGTGTTTTAAAAGTGTTTGTTACTGTTAAATTTAGACAGATGTTTATTTGATGCAGCTTTAATGTTGTTTTGCATTACGTTGCATTGACTTTACCAAATACATTCGGTGTTCTATTTTTTGAAGCGTGGTTTGTTTTGGGAACAAAGTGTAATTTATCACTCCAGCCGGAGAGCAGAGCAGAAGGTTGTACAGTGTGTGCACCCTGATGATGATTTTGACAATTATTGCTGTGATTGTGGCATTTACTGTGTGGTGGTATATTATATATATATATATATGAACCATGTTACAATTCAGACCAGAAGAAAGTGATACCTTTATTCAAATCTGTGACAAGCATCTTTTTTACTATCCATAGGCCTGTGTCTTTCTACTGTCACAATTTTCAAAGATATTGGAAAAACTTTACAATAAGTAAGCTTTATTTATATAGCACTTTTCACAGACCAAGGTCACAAAGTGCTTCACACGATATAAATAGACAATAAAAACAACACATACAAATATAGAACAAAAAAATAAATTGACACTAAAATGCCAGTTTAAAAAAAAATGTGTCTTTAGTTGCTGTCTAAAAACATCCACAGAATCCAGTGAGCAAAGAGAACAGGGAAGCTCATTCCAGAGGCGAGGTGCCACAGCTTTAAAAGATCTGTCCCCTCGAGTTTTAAAACTAGTTTGGGGAACCATCAGCAGGTTCTGATTGGAAGACCTCAAACTCCTGCTGGAAACATAAGGCTGGATCAGGTCCTTAATGTATTCCGGTGCCTGCCCATGTAGAGCTCTAAAGGTCAGCACGAAGATTTTGTAATTTATCCTGTAAAAAACAGGGAGCCAATGTAAAGACTTGAGGACAGGAGTAATATGCATTCTCCTGTGGGCGCGGGTAAGAAGTCGTGCAGCAGAATTTTGCACTACCTGCAGGCGGGCCAGCTCTTTCTTATTGAGGCATGTAAAGAGACTGTTACAATAATCAAGTCGTGAAGAAAAATGCGTGTACAATCATCTCTAGCTCATTAAAAGCCACCATTTTGCGTAATTTGGAAATGTTTCGAATTTGGAAAAAACAGTTCTTAACGAGCTGAATGACAGACTCATTCAAGGTCGAGGTGGGATTACTCTGAGTCCTTTCTTGTTTGCAGTGGTGATGGACAGGTTGACGGATGAGATCAGACAGGAGTCATCTGCAATGAGTACAGAGCAGGTTGAATCTAGTCCGGAGAAGTGGAGATATGCTTTGGAGAGAAGGGGAATAAAAGTCAGTAGAAGCAAGACTGAGTACATGTGTGTGAATGAGAGGGAGCCCAGTGGAATAGTGCAGTTACAAGGAGTAGAAGTGGTGAAAGTAGATGAGTTTAAATATTTGGGGTCAACTGTTCAAAGTAATGGAGAGTGTGGTAGAGAGGTGAAGAAGAGAGTGCAGGCAGGGTGGAGTGGGTGGAGAAAGGGGCAGGAGTGATTTGTGACCGAAGAATATCAGCAAGAGTGAAGGGGAAAGTTTACAAGTAGTGAGACCAGCTATGTTGTATGGTTAGAGACAGTGGCACTAACAAAAAGACAGGAGGCAGAGCTGGAGGTGGCAGAGCTGAAGATGTTGAGATTCTCTTTGGAGTGACAAGAATGGACAGGATTAGGAATGAACATATCAGAGGGACAGCTCAGGTGGGACGGTTTGGAGACAAAGTCAGAGAGGCGAGATTGAGATGGTTTGGACATGTGCAGAGGAGGAACCCAGGGTATATAGGGAGAAGGATGCTGAGGATGGAGCCACCAGGCAGGAGGAGAAGAGGGAGACCAAAGAGGAGGTTCATGGATGTGCTGAGAGAGGACATGCAGGTGGTTGGTGTGACAGAGGAAGATACAGAGGACATCCCTCCATCCAAAATGACACCCAGGTTACGCAGGCTGCCTTTAACAGAGCTGCTCAGATTACCAAGGTGATTCTTAATGACAGACATAGCACTGTCTGGAGCTACAATCAATGTCTCAGTCTTATTAGAATTCAACTGCAGGCTGTTTTCAGTAAGCCATTCTGTAATTTTAGTGAGACAACTAATGAGAGAACACATTTTCTGTGCTTCAGTTGTCTTAAAAGAACAGTACAGCTGCAAGTCATCGGCATACAAATGGTAGGACACATCGCAGAACTGCTGGATCAGCTTACCAAGAGGAAGGATATACAGCAGGAACAAAATCGGACCCAGGACTGAGCCCTGCGGGACACCCCACAAAAGATCAGCAGATTCAGACATCACATTGTTCACAGAAACACTAAAATTTCTACCAACCAAGTAAGAGCTAAACCACTCTAATACAGGACCTGACATGCCAACCGTATCCCGCAATCTATTAATCAAAATGCCATGGTCAACGGTATCGAATGCAGATGACAGATCCAATAAAACCAGCACAGAACATTTACCACTATCAGCGGCCATCATAATGTCACTAGCCACCTTCAACAGGGCAGTTTCAGTGGAATGAAACTCACGGTACCCGGACTGAAATGTGTCATAGATGTTGTTAAGTCTGCAAAAATGATTTAAGTTGGACACAGACCACCTTTTCCAAGACTTTAGCCAAAAGGGGGTCTTTGATATTGGTCTAAAGTTCTTCAGTTCCATAGAGTCCAATCCTGCTTTCTTTAGCCGTGGTTCCACAACAGCTTGTTTAAAAGAACAAGGAAACACACCAGTCGACAAAGACATATTGAAAATTTTAACAATACAAGGCCCAATAGAGTCAAAAACATTCATAAACAATCTAAAAGGAACTACATCCAAAATACCAGAGGTTGGTTTCATTATGTTGATGACAGATAGAATGTCCTCAATTGTAACAAGCTTAAAGGAGGTCCAGCATTGAGGGGGAGGTCCCAAATACCGGGAATCACAACAAGAGGGCAATGAGAGCAGCAACCTATCTTTTATGACTCTGACTTTGTCAATGAAGAAATTAAGGAACTCGTCACTACTTGTTTTAGGAAGAACAGGAGTTACAGCAGCAGCAGGTGACACAATAGAGCTGATTGTGTCAAAGAGCACTTTGGGATTTCTCTTATTTGAGGCAATCAGCTGAGAAAAATAGCTTTCCCTGGCCTCCTCTAACATCTTATTTAAGGAGGATATTAGATCTCTTAAATGTAGCCTGTGGACCTCCAATTTTGTTGATTTCCATAAACGTTCAATCTGGCGACATAATCTCCTTTGATTCATAATCACATCATTGATCCAAGGACAGAATCGGCCACAGGAAACCTTATTAGCTTTAAGTGGTGCTATTTGATCCAGAATAATAGCACAATGGCTGTTAAAACAGTGCATAAAGCCATCAATTTCAGTAAATTCACTAAAAAGTAAAGGGTCAAATTTATCACAGAACTGCGTAGCGACTGCGTCTGTGATAATCCTCCTCTCCACCCTAGTAAGTACTGATCTAGGCTCAGGTGGGGCCATCAGATCAAAGAAAACACAGCAATGGTCACTCAGAAAAACATCCTCCACACACACACATTGGCAGTATGCAAGCCCAATGCAAAAACTAAATCCAAGGTGTGACCTTTAGTGTGGGTGGGGCCTGACACATACTGCTTAAAATTAAAAGCCTCAACCATTGATATAAGTTCCCTAGCTGGGCTGGAAGTGTCATCATCAATATGTAAATTAAAATCACCAATAATCAAAACCTTTTCCAGACAAATTATAGATGTTAAAAAAAAAAAAAAAAATCAGTAAAATCCTTAAGAAAAGTCCCAGCATGACCTGGAGGGCGATAAATCAATATGCAATAAAATTTATTCGAGGAACCAACTTCCATCATAAGCGCCTCAAAAGAGGGGGCGTGTTCTGCGCTCGTGAGTCTGCATGTGTACCTGTCCCGGTACACCGCAGCCAGTCCTCCACCATGGCGGCAGGGGCGGAGCTTCCCAACAGCCAAGCAACCCACAGGACAGAGCTCATTTAAATGAATGAACTCATTTTCCCTCTGCCACGTTTCTGTGAGGTAAAGAAAATCCAGGTTTTTCCTGACGAAAAGCTCATTAATAGAGAGTGCTTTATTTACTATGGAGCGGGCATTCAGTAGTCCGATCCGACTCAGCGTTAACGAATCTGTCGAGCCGACGGGGCGCAGCGGGATTGCCTGCAGACATCTCCCACGGTCACGTGACGCCCAGCTGTACCAGCAGGACCGACGTTGCTCCATGGATGTACACACAGAGAGCCAAGATGAACCCAAAGTCCAGGCACATCCATCAGGAATCCAGGGACGTACAGGCCGAACCTCGTTATGCAGATGGGTGGTGGGATGTGTAAACAGGGCAGCACATGTGCTGCCCTGTTTACACATCCAATAACAGATTGGATAAATTTATTGAACAACACAACTTGTTTAATGATAGTCAATATGGGTTTAGATGCAATAGAAGAGATTAATAAACATGTGGACCAAAGGAAAATAGTGATAGGATTATTTGTTGTCATAATAAAAAAAAAAAAGCCTTTGACACAATCAATCACAACATATTATTTCAAAAGATGGAGCTTTATGGGATCAGAGAAGTGGCTTTGAATTGGATTAAAAGCTATTTACAAAACCGGAAACAGTTTGTTAAACTTGGGGACTGCTGTTCTTCATATCTGGACATCGTTTGTGGAGTTCCTCAGGGTTCTGTGTTGGCACCAAAGTTATTCATATTGTATATCAGTGATTTATGTAAAGTCTCGGATCTGTTTGGAGCAGTCCTCTTTCCAGATGTTACAAACTTATTTTGTTCAGGGGATAACTTGCAACAATTACTAGATGATCTGGGATCAGAAATGATAAAGTTGAAGAGATGGTTCGATATGAACAAACTGCCACTAAATTGGTCTAAAAACTAAAATAATGTTATTTGGAAACCATAAAGAAGATGGACGAATACAGTCAAACATACAGGGGGTAAATATGGAACCTGTCAAAGAGAACAAGTCCTCAGGTGTGGTCATCGATGGCAGAATCAACTGGAAAACACATATTCAACATAGTCAAAAGAAAGTATCAAAAAGTACGGCAATATTAAGCAGGGCAAAGCACATTCTTGATGGTAAATCACTACATACTCTGTATTGCACATTGATTGCACCTTACTTGACTTGGTGCAAGTATGGGGCAATAACTACAAAACTACAGTACAACCATTATTCAACCTTCACAAAAGGGCATTAAGAATAATTCATAATGCAGGTTATCAGGATCATACCAATCCACTGTTTAATACATCACAGATTTTAAAACTTCGTGACATGATTTCATTTAAGACTGTTTGATTGATGTATAAAGTAAGAAAAAAAGAAAAAAAAATTAAGCAAGTACATTTTATGCAACAAGAAGGAATATATAATTTAAGGGGTTTGTATCGTTTTAAAAATTGCGGGTGCAAGGATGACCAGGAAATGCTTCTGTGTCTCTATTTGTGGCCAAAAAATTGGAATAAGCTACCTGAGAAACTCCAACGATGTCCAAATATCAATCAGTTTACATATTTATACAAATAAATGGTGTTCGACGGATGTGTATCTGATGGAAAACGTTGAATTGTGTTGTATGATGAATGTGCTTCTTTAAATTCTTACTATTGAATGTTCTGGGGTAACTAGCTTACTAAGTATTGTGATTTGTCCTCTTGCTTGATCAATGGCTCAACGGATGATTTCCACCACAGTTACTGGTTTATTACTGGCCCGTTACTATATTGCGTTACTACTATTGGATGCTGAATCATGTCACTCCATCCAAACGGGGCAAAATGATGGTTAGGTACACTGTTTGTAAGTTTATTGACGTTTCTACAGTGATGATGTTGAGAAAGTAGACATTAAATTCGATAAACGGGGGGAATAATGAGAGTTTTCTATATATTGTCAATATTATTATCAAATATTAATGTCTTTGTCTTTATTTTGATGCCTTTACTTTGATGAACTGCCTTTCATCTTGTTTTGATTCTGTTCTCTGTTTTCCATATATACATGTGTAAGAGTGCATGCACCATTATTCTTCTAAATAATCACTCATTGTTAAAACAGTAATATAAACAAACTGAACTGTTGAAGTAACATTTGTTCTTCTACTTACTGAATGTGCAGACTGTTTTGCTAAAGCTATGTTTTTGCTGAACACAGATTACAACTGCTCCCATAAGAAATGTAACATTTGTTGGTGAATGAATGTGCAGACTGTTTTGCTAGAGCTACGTTTTTGTCGAGCACAGATTAATATTTCAGACTTGAGCACAGAATAACACAGCCTATACACTAGTTTGAGGCTGGCGCTGTAATGTCTCAATTTGAAGAACAATTATTATCTGTCTGAGCAAGACTACAGGGTGCCTTCCAGGTGCGAAGTGATACAAGTATGAATTCACTGAAGAAACGCAGCTGTGCCTTGTATATTGTCTTGTAATATATCTGTGTGTTAATAAATTCAGGAGCAGAGTGGGCGGGCCCTTCAGAGCTGACTGACGGACAGTAACGAGGGGTCACGCTGGCTCTCCCTGATCAGGAAATAAAATTCAGTCTCTGGCGTGGTCATTCTTTCTGTTTAGTTAACCGAGTTACTTTTTACAGATTTCAACTCTGACAAAGTGCAACATTTCGTACATATTCCAACAAATGTTCACACACATGGACAATGTGGGTTTCACATTTAACATCAGGAATCACTTCGTCTTCTTCTTTCAGCTGCTCCCATTAGGGGTCACCAAAGCAGATCAGTTGTTTCCATCTCACCCTGTCCTCTGTATCTTCCTCTGTCTCACCAACCACCTGCATGTCCTCCCTCAGCACATCCATAAACCTTCTCTTTGTCCTCCCTCTTCTTCTCCTGCCTGGTGGCTCCATCCTCAGCATCCTTCTCCCTATATACCCTGGGTCCCTCCTCTGCACATGTCCAAACCATCTCAATCTCACCTCTCTGACTTTGTCTCCAAACCGTCCTACCTGAGCTGTCCCTCTGATATGTTCATTCCTAATCTTGTCCATTCTCGTCACTCCCAAAGAGAATCTCAACATCTTCAGATCTGCCTCCTGTCGTTTTGTTAGTGCCACCATCTCTAAGCCGTCCAATACAGCTGGTCTCACTACTGTCTTGTAAACTTTCACCTTCACTCTTGCTGATATTCTTCGGTCACAAATCACTCCTGCCACCTTTCTCCACCCTGCCTGCAGTTTCTTCTTCACCTCTCTACCACACTCTCCATTACTTTGGACAGATGACCCCAAATATTTTAACTGATCTACTTTCACCACTTCTACTCCTTGTAACTGCACTATTCCTCTGGGCTCCCCCCCATTCACACACATGGACTCAGTCTGACTCCTACTGACTTTTATTCCCCTTCTCCCTAGAGCATATCTCCACTTCTCCAGACTAGATTCAACCTGCTCTGTACTCATTGCAGATGACTCCTGTCTGATCTCATCCGTCAACCTGTCCATAACCACTGCAAACAAGAAAGGACTCAGAGCTGATCCTTGGTGTAATCCCACCTCCACCTCTGTCATTCCTACTGCGCATCTCACCGCTGTCACACTATCCTTGTACATGTCCTGCACTACCCTCACATGCTTCTTTGCCACTCCAGAATTCCTCATACAATACCACACCTCTTCTCTTGGCACCCTATCATAAGCTTTCTCTAAATCCATAAACACACAGTGTAACTCCTCCTGTTCTTCTCTATACTTCTTTATCAGTATTCTCAGAGATAACATAGGATCTGCAGTGTTCTTTCTTGGCATGGAACCATATTGCTGCTCACAGATCTTCACCTGTTTTCTAAGCCTAGCTTCTACATCTCTGTAGTTACTGCAGCTCTGCACATCACCCTTGTTCTTAAAAACAGGAACCAGCACACTTCATCTCCACTCCTCAGGCATGCTCTCACTTTCCAGGATTTTATTAAACAATCTGGTTAGAAACTCCACTGCCATCTCGCCAAGACATTTCCATGCCTCCAGTGGAATGTCATCTGGACCAACAACCTTTCCACTCTTCATCCTCTTCATACCACCCCTCACTTCATCCTTACTTATCCCTTGCACTTCCTGATCTACTCTCTCCACATCATCCAGCCTTTTCTCTCTCTCATTTTTTTTTCATTCATCAGCTCCTCAAAATATCCCCTCCACCTTCTCAACACACTCTTCTTACTTGTCAGCACATTACCACCTGCATCTTTTACCACCCTAACCTGCTGCACATCCTTTCCAGCTCTTCTGTTGTGTGTTGGGGGGGTTTGGCTGGACATTTTGGGTGTTCTTTTCTTTGCTCTCCAGGTGGTATGCAAACTGATTTATTGTCTGTGGAGAAGGTGCTGGCAGAAGAGTCCTTCACCCTCATCAACGTGATATGCAGCACCTGTGGATGATGCTCACGTGCAACCTTAAAGACTTCAGCTGAAGCAGATAATGAGATGGCGTTCTGCATTTAAGCCATGTGTGATTTGAGCAGAATTGCCGGGAACGCGACCTTGTGATGTTTGTTTGTAAGACGCTGAGGACCGCGCCTGGGTTTGACACATAGTGCCTGTGAAGGAGGACGGGTGAGGGACACATGCTGTCAGCACACATCAGAGGTGATTTGATTGTCTGAATAATTGTTAACAGTAATTTGGTATTTTGTTACGCAGTATATGTGAATATTGATGAGAGTTGTGGAGCTTGCTTCTCACGGCCGTGGTGTGCGGACAGATGGTCCTCCACCTGTTGTGAGAAGCTGCTCATTTACATAAAGCTTAAGTTCAGACCTGAATGTGTTGCTGATAGTGTGTGCCTTTGAAGGATATTAGTTGTAGCTGCTGACTTACCTCACCTTTTCTATCCTTCACAGAGTCGGTTTGTCGTGTCCACCTGGGGGGTGTTTGGCGGTGAACGTGAGTCCAGAGGCGCCGGGCTTCAATCCCTTTGGGCGCTGGAGAGCGCGCCGTCCTTCACTCCGCCAGACAGACGCGTTTTATGTTTGTACACCGAGTATTGCACAAAAGGGGGAAAATAAATTGTTTTGTTATTGGAACCTTGTTCTGGTTATTTTAGCGCTGGGTTCAGTCAGATGCAGGTCCGCTCCTCAACCCGCGTCGACACATAACAGTAGTTCCCGGCCATTCTAAAATGGACCCAGCTGCAGAGGCGGTTCCATTTGCCGAAAAAGTTCAAGAACACTTGGAGAAAATATGGGAGCAATTACAGCATCTTGCAAACCAAATTAAACAAACAGACGCCCGCGTTACGGAGCTTGCAGCGCAAGCCGTTCTGCTTCCTGCTGCTCCAGCTGCGGCACCATCAATACCGGTGCAGATAACTCCGTCACCCAGAGATTCGGCTTCCGAACTGATTATTTGTCGTCCGGAGCCTTATGCGGGAAACGTTGAAGCCTGTGCTCCGTTTTTGATGCAATGTTCTCTGGTTTTTGCTCATACCGTAGCCCAACGGTTGCTGAATCTCAGGCAGGGGAGGCAGAGTGCGGCGGATTATTCTGTGGATTTCCGAATTTTTTCTGCTCAGTCCGGTTGGAATGCTGCAGCTTTAAGAGGAGTGTTTGTGGATGGTTTAAATGATGCATTAAAAGACGAGCTAGCAGTCCGTGACGAACCAAACGATTTAGATGAGCTAATATCTTTGGTGATTCGTCTAGATGATCGGATAAAGGAGCGTGGACGCGAGAGAGGGCGGACATCAGAGCGGGTTTTTTCGTCTCGGGGCTTTCCCCGACACAGATCTGGGCTGCCTCTTCTTCGCCCCACTGAGACTCCTCCGACGGGACCTCTGGCTCCTCTTGCGGATGAGCCCATGCAGCTCGGACGAGCTGAAGCCGCTATATTGCCCCGTCACATAAGCGTCAAGAAAAATAGTGGTGACGTATCTCCAGGTGTTCTGGGACAGGCAAAATAATGCACACACAAAAAAAAAAAAAAAAAAAAAAATTATTTGGGCTGTTTTTTTTTTGTTTTTTTTGAAAGGGGTTATAAATTGTTTGGGGATTCAGAGGCGGTTCTGGTGGAGTGAACAACAGGCGGTTTGGAGCTCGGCTGGACTCAGTTGATCGTTGGTTTTTATTATTTGTACTTAGGTATTTTCTGTTTGGGTCTGGGGTCGTTTTGTTTTGTTATTTTTTATTTCCCTGCTTCCCTAACCCCAACCTCACTCGCCCCAAGACCGTTCGTCTTGTGGGTTGTGGGGTGGTGCAGGTTGGTCACGCTGAGCGTTCTCAGAAGACCTCTGCACCTGGGGGGGAGGTTGTCAGGGGCGTTTTTTTTTGGTTTGGTTAGGGCCCGGTTCCACTCCAGCCTCGGTGGGCCTTTGTACCGTTCGTCATTGGTGTTGCCGGGGTGTGGTGCAGCGGGAACATACCTCTGTCGGAGGGGTGGGCCGATCTGTTGCCGTTCAGCATTTCGGTAGTTCCACCCCTCCCGATAGGCTGGGGTATGGTCGGGTTGGGGCACCGGACGTATTTCCGGTTTTCCGCTGCGCCTTGGGGTTGGGGCCGGGTTAGTTTTTCCTGTTCCCTTCCCCGGCTTGGTAATTTTGATGCCGTTCGCCAAAATTGAGCCGACGGAGGGCTCTGGGAGTGATCTGGGGTCTTTCGGGGTGCTGGGGAAGGTAACAGGGTTTATCGGTTGTTTTATTTGCCCCTGGGGTTGTTTAATGTAGTCCACCGGGGGTTGGAATTTTGTGTTTCTTCTGTTTCCTTCCAGGTTCCACCTCCAGGGTTGATGGGACGGTCCTCTGGGGGGGAATTGGCTTGTGGGGCCGGGTCTGGAGTTCCTGGGTTGTGGGGAGGGTGCCTCCTGGGGTTTGATGGTACGGTCCTCTGGGGGGGGGCGCTGTTGCCCCATGTGTACCTGGGGACTTCTGTGGGATTCCGGCTTTGGCTATTTCTCCTGGAACTGGCGGTAAAGGCCTTCTGGGAGGTGTTGGGCTCTGCAAGTCGTTTCTGGGGGGGTTGTTTGTTATTTTCTTTGTGCATTTATGTTTGTATTGTGTTTATGGGCTGTGTTGGGTTTTTGCATTTGGGAGTTTTTCTTTTCTTCCCGGGTTGGATGGAACGGTCCCCTGGGGAGGTTTGGGTGGGTTTTATGTTTTTCTTGTATGTTGGGTGTACTTGGGACTGTTTTGGGTTTTGTTGATGCCAGCCGGCCCTTCCAGCTGCGGTGCCCTGTCCTGCTGTCTGCGGTGGACCTTGGGAGCGTTACGCCGTCTGCTTCCTGACGAGGACCCCAGAGGGAGGTGCTGTTCTTGGACCTGGTCTGTTCGGTCGCCGGGATGCTTCCCCGTTAAAAGGGGGGGTACTGTTGTGTGTTGGGGGGGTTTGGCTGGACATTTTGGGTGTTCTTTTCTTTTCTTTGCTCTCCAGGTGGTATGTAAACTGATTTATTGTCTGTGGAGAAGGTGCTGGCAGAAGAGTCCTTCACCCTCATCAACGTGATATGCAGCACCTGTGGATGATGCTCACGTGCAACCTTAAAGACTTTCAGCTGAAGCAGATAATGAGATGGCGTTCTGCATTTAAGCCATGTGTGAGTCGAGCAGAATTGCCGGGAACTCGACCTTGTGATGTTCGTTTGTGAGACGCTGAGGACCGCGCCCTGGGTTTTGACACTCGTGCCTGTGAAGGAGGACGGGTGAGGGACACATGCTGTCAGCACACATCAGAGGTGATTTGATTGTCTGAATAATTGTTAACAGTAATTTGGTATTTTGTTACACAGTATATGTGAATATTGATGAGAGTTGTGCAGCTCGCTTCTCACGGCCGTGGCATGCGGACAGATGGTCCTCCACCTGTTGTGAGAAGCTGCTCATTTACATAAAGCTTAAGTTCAGACCTGAATGTGTTGCTGATAGTGTGTGCCTTTGAAGGATATTAGTTGTAGCTGCTGACTTACCTCACCTTTTCTATCCTTCACAGAGTCGGTTTGTCGTGTCCACCTGGGGGGGTGTTTGGCGGTGAACGTGAGTCCAGAGGCGCCGGGCTTCAATCCCTTTGGGCGCTGGAGAGCGCGCCGTCCTTCACTCCGCCAGACAGACGCGTTTATGTTTGTACACCGAGTTATTGCACAAAAGGGGGAAAATAAATTGTTTTGTTATTGGAACCCGCTTTCTGGTTATTTTAGCGCTGGGTTCAGGTCAGATGCAGGTCTGCTCCTCAACCCGCGTCGACACATAACATCTTCGTCTGGCCAATCGATACAAGTTCTTTTCTCTTTCCTTACGCTAAAACGTCTTGTACAGCTCACTAAATGCCTTTTCCTTCACTTTTGCTGCGCACATCAGAAAATTAATAACAATGTTATTAATTCACTTTATTCAAACTGATCAATAATACCTTATCAAGAGGGTAAAGAATGTAAATAAATGTGAAGACTTCATCATTTGACAGAAAACAGTCATTAAATAGAGGTGACAAATCAATAAATCAAGCAATAATCCTGATTAGTGGAAGGACGTGTCAAAGGAGAGTCAGTGTGTGGTTGCTATGGTGACTGTAATTCCCTCAGAACATAAGGTACTCAAATCATAATCTCTTAAGCAGTGTCTTGTCAGAATCTGATGTCTGTTGTTGTTTGGCATTTCTGGTCAGTGTAGACCAGTGGTTCCTAAAGTGAGGGACGTGGGCCCCATTTGGGACACACATCACAGGACAGGCCCAAACTTTGAGGGGGGGAGGGGAGACTGCTTGGAAATGTGGTCTGAAACCTGACTGGTATCTCGGTGATTGATCTGAGAACACTGAGATGAATCAGTTCTGATTCAGTCTGAGTCGTGTGAACACATCAAATCTGGTTTCAGATTTGGTTCATGCATCCACATCCAAGATCTGACAAATTGGGGTCAATCAATCAAGGTCTCTCTCTCTCTCTCTCTCTCTCTCTCTCTCTCTCTCTCTCTCTCTCTCTCTCACACACACACACACACACACACACACACTGAACTGTGGGATTTTTTTTTTTATTATTTGCTTATAGATCAGTTGATTTTAAAGTCATTTTCCAGAGATCTCTGATCATGAACTCATTCATCATCAAACTGAGTTTCTACTGAAGCAGCTTTAAAAATAACAACTTAAGGAAAAAACAACAAACAATCAAACCCCGAAATGCCACCAGCTGGAACTTCATCTGATGATTTCATCTGTAAAATGATCGATTTAAAAACGAAGCACCGACTTACATTTGGGTCATGACGTCACTTAGAAACACTCCGTCCAGCAGTTCTGAAAAGTCCAAATCGGTCCCGCCCTCATTCTGAACGAACGTCCTCACCTGGAAGACAACACAGGACTGTTTAATAAATGTCCCCGACGTTCAGGGACATGAATTCATTAATTTTTAAAACCTGACCCAAGTGACGAGCGGACTCAGCATAAACTGATCCGGACCGGACTCAGAAAGTCCGCTGTCCATTCTGCGGGGATCCGGACTCACTCTTCTCTGGTTTCACTTTTGTCCTCAAATATTGTGACTCAAATATTCATTAACGCTCCAAAACGTACCGACAGCTCCGCGCGCACACAACGCGCGCGCCTCTGATGGCAGACTGATGTTGCCAGATCCCACAGCAGAAACAAGCAACCACGTCTGTGAAACAACCAGCGCGAACAAGCAAAAAAAAACAAACAAACACACACACACACACACACACACACACACACACACACACACACACACACACACACACACACAGTCTGATTACACACATCCAGACTGATGTTGCCAGATCCCACAGCAGGAACAAGCAACCACGTCTGTGAAACAACGAGCGCGAACAAGCAAAAAAAAAAAAAAACGAACAGCAACAAAATACACATAAATAAATCCTCTGTTATTAATACAACCACACACACACACACACACACACACACACACACACACACACACACACACACACACAGTCTGATTACACACATCCAGACTCATGTTGCCAGATCCCACAGCAGGAACAAGCAACCACGTCTGTGAAAAAAACCAGCGTGAACAAGCAAAAAACCAAACAAAAAAACCCCCAAAAAACAAACAAAACAAACAAAAAAAACAGCAACAAAATACACATAAATAAATCCAGCAACTACAAATGTTGTTAACTGTATTAACACACACACACACACACACACACACACACACACACACACACACACACACACACACACACACACACACACACACACACACACACACACGTTTGTTCTAATCAGGATCGTCTGAATACACACATCCAATTTTCCAGCCAAAGTCATGTAAAGATGTTACTACAGCGCCACCTTGTGTTATTTCCTATTTGTGTGCACATCCTGAATAAATATATTCATTCAAGCATTCATTAAAAAAAAGAACTGATGCTGTTAATATCCAAACTTTCACACTTTTGTACTTCAGTAAACTAATATTCTCCAAACACACATGTTCATATAAATATAAACTTTTCAAAGACACTTCCCCAATGATTTTTGGCAACATATGAACTATAAAAGCAAACCATTATTACAGAGGTCTTTGACTGACTCCACAAAGGACCGAGAGGGTGCAGGTTTTCTTTGCAGCCACCCAACAGCCGATTTCACTGACTAACATCACTTTGAGCAGATGGAATCAGTTAGTCAGTGAAATCACCTGGTGGGAAAAAAAAAAAAAAAAAAAAAATCCCTGCAGCCTCTCGGCCCAAGCCACAGGGGCGTGGTCTGGAGACATGTCTGTGATGTCATAAAAGTGGTTCCACAAACGGAAACAAACGCTGATTTTAATTACATTTATTTTGTCAACAAGCTGCACATAAATTGTAGTCAGATAGTCAAAAGCAATAAATATTAAATTTATCAAATGAATTAGAAAAAAAGTCATTTTATTTGAACAAAGATGTGAATTTTAAACAAACTGATAACAAATCACCTCGTTCATTTTTTGGAGAGCAGAAACACATGAAACCAAAATACTGTAATAACGTTTTGACAACATACGATCACATGAGCATTTCAACATGCTGACAGTCAGCTTACTGTCCCAAGTCCCAAGTCAAGTCTCAAGTTAGCTTGCAAACAATTGGTGGTCATTATGACTTGGGACTTGCAGATTGATGACTTGAGAGTGACTTGACAGTGACTTCGTCCCACCTCTGACACACACACAGAGAGAGAGAGGGACACAGTTCAATAAAACATTTCATATTCCGTTAAACGTTTTGAGGCACTATAACGTTATAATCTTCAATGCTACACTAATTTTAATCTGTACTGATTTAAATATTCCATTTGAATATTTCAATATTTATGAGGTGCACGCTGCAGGTATGACTGTAACTGTCAGGCCGATCAGTTACGGTTTGTTACTGAGGACAGGTTTGTTAAGAGCACCACCTGCTGGCGGCGATGAGCCACTCTGACCTTGTAAAAACTTCATTTGATGAGGTTTCTTCAGTTTGACCTCTTGACCTCTCCTCCTTGGCGAGCTCGTGGCATACGTTGAGCTCCAGTCTCTTTCAAAAGCAGCCCTGATGTGCTCCAGGATGCTCAGGCTTCTGTCTTTGGGGTTCGGTTTCATCTGCAGCACCAGACCGACTCCAGCGCTGAAGGAAAAGTCGGTGCCGACCCAGTTGTGGTTCCCTGTGCACACAGAACAAATGAGAGAGCAGCGGCCTGATCTCAGCCTCAGCAGATGCAAACATTGTCTCTGTCAGCAAACGTGGCCTTTCACAGACTGTATATGAAACTTTATGTAGAAATAAAAGCTGGTGCACGACTAATATTTATAAATCAATAAAAGTGTGTCCGATGTTTTAAAAATATATCATTTCCATCAGCTACCCGTTGTGTCTTGAAGTGGGCACCACACTCTTATTTTGAACACTGCATGATCTCGCAGGATTTGACCACTTATGGGGGACAGCTGCTCTGGTGGACCGTTTCATTTTCAGCTGCAATCACTGAAGCAGTCGGGAAAAGTGCATTTTTTTTCAGTTCCCAGTGGAGAAGGAAAACGAGGCACATGTGAGACGTCGTGTCGGTAAGTGTGAGCCTACACAGCCAACAGTGATGCCGGTAATGCGTTACTCTAATCTAACCACTTTTTTTAAGTAACGAGTAATCTAACGCGTTAATCTTTCCAAATCAGTAATCAGATTAAAGTTACTTCTCCATGTCACTGTGCGTTACTATTATTTTTGCATTGTGGGTCGATAGCAGCATTAAACTTGGTCCATGGGCAGGAGGTCGGGGTTCGACTGAACTGCCCACTTTAAGCGAGCTGTGGACGCCCAAAGAGGAGGTACTGCTGGCCAACACCAGAGGGCGCCCTGCCTGTAGACGGGCTTCAGGCACCAGAGGGCGCAGTTCGCCGCCAGGAGCTTCAGGAACCCTGACAGCTGTCACTCATCACCTCATCATGCCATCCATAAAAGCCTGGAGAAGACACCACACCCCTGCCGAGAAATCGTCTGAAGTATTCAGGTAAAACTCAGCCGTTTTGGTGTCTTGTGCACATGTTTGATCAGCTAAGCTTACTGTTGCAACGTATTTTGCTTCTAAGCTCGGAAAGCTGTTAATCTGTGATTCTGAGTTTGTAGACGTATCCTTTGTACACTCGCAGCTTGAGGCTGAGTTTGTGGAAGTCGAGAGGAGTTGGCGTTCCTGCTCCTCAGTCCTGCATTAATTAGTGTGACATTGGATTCTGCACGAACTCTGAGTTAAGAAACAGGAGGTGGAGGTGTTTTCTCCCCTTTATCAGAAGAACTCTGCTGACTGTTTACTGGGTGTGTGCTCACACACCCACTCTTGACTGTTTCTGCTTCCTGCCAGCAGTACCCGATCTGACAGCTGGAGACGGTGGCCACCTGGTGACTCGGGACTTGGCGGCTCCGGTGTGTTCCAGATCCATTGGCGGTGGAAATCGTGTGGGTCCCGACTCCTATCTGGACAGGCGTCTCCTATCCTCGAGCCTGCCCACACGACACCAACTGTATAACTGACAGTAGTATTGAATTGTATCTGTATCCGTTGTGCACATTTCACAACATTAAAAGTGTTACTTTTTATTTCCATTGACCGTTCATTTACGCCCCCTGTTGTGGGTCCGTGTCATTACACTTTTCACAACAGTGAGCTTTTCATCAGCGGTTTTCTGCAGCAGCTACGACTCGTCCTCACCTCTTAAAGCGCGGTGACAACAGCACACCTGCACTGAGCTTTACAGACATTTTTATACTTTTTTCTCCTTTATTTACAATTCTGAGCTGAGCCGCTCCGTATCTGCTCATTAAAAACAGCTGATCCTCCGCGACGCGTCAACAACTAACACTATTTTCCACTCAAATGTACCTAAACTCTCTTTCTGAGGACCACATGATGTGAAAACGCAATAAAACTTTTACCTGTAAATCTGGTCATGTTTTGTTGTCCATTCTTTGTGCTCAAATGCCAAAGCAGGGACAAATCCAGATGGAATGGGGGCGTGGGGCAGGGATGTGCCCCCCCACAACACCTCTAGATTAAAGGTCCAGTTTTGAAGCCTTTTTTTTTTTTTTCTACAACCACTAGTACTACTTATAATAATTTTGACAAGTAAAATGTTTAGAGAGAATTTAAATGTTAGAATTTAATAGTTACATTTATAAACAATGTAGGTTAGAAATTGCAAGTTTTACTGTTAGTGCTGTCAACAGTTAAATATGAGGTCAAGAAAGATTATTTTACTTTTTATAAAACAAGTATTTTCATTGTAGTCAAGAAAGGGTGACTATAAAGTGAGTTTTGGCAAAACAGGTATCATTGTCATGTTGAGGTGGCAGAGGGTTGTTGTCGGCAGCTGGGGAAAGTAACTAAAAAAGTAACTAGTAATCTAACTTAGTTACTTTTACAATTGAGTAATCAGTAATTGGATTACTTTTTCAAAGTAACTGTGGCAACACTGACAGCCAACCAGAGTAGCTCTGTTCTCTCGCCTGTACAACTGCCTCGACACGTTTGAGATCCAGGTCATAAAGAAACAGCAACACATGTCCACTTTCCACCACATCATCACTTTTTCTTTGTATTTTCACTTTGTTTACATGTAATTTGCCCAAAATCTCAGAGAAAATGCCTAGTCCAACAACTGACCCTGAATTGACCCAGATACAGCCCCTCTCTCCTAGCCTGTGATTGGTTGGTGGCTGAGAAGCTGATGTCAGCCCATACGTCAGCCTCATGTTGATGTGGTGCAAGTGCTGCTCTCCTATTGGTCGTTTAGGAGAGGGAATTCTCACTCCAAAATGGAGGCCAGTGTCCAAACCAACTCATAACTGGGCCAATTGTCAGGATAAGAAAATGCTGTGTTTCTGTCCCCGGAAGTAGAGAAATTACATCACATTTTAACCCTTTTGAAATGATTAGCTCAGGGAAGATGTCTTCCTGGTATTTATTCTTATTACAGTGGTCCCTCGCTATAACGCGGTTCACCTTTCGCGGCCTCGCAGTTTCATGGATTTTTTAGTGCAATTTTGCATGCTTTTTTTTTTTTTTTTACAGTGATTGTGTCCTCGTTCTCATCAGGTGGGCCAGTCACGGCACTGGTCGGCATCACCGAGATTGGCTAAGGGAGAGCACACGCATTGTGTTCTGCGTCCTGATTGGCTAAGGGACTGTACACCATTGTCAATCAGTCTCCTCCGTGCCGTGTCTCCTGTACAGTACAGAATGTGGTCAGCTTGCCAGATTTGTTTATAAGAATCTTCTCGCCCAGAAGAAAAAAAGAGCGCCAACAACTACCCATAACTGTGTTCTTCACTCGGAAGAAGACATCTGCACCGAGGTGTCACTCAGTGGAAAAAGACGCTACAGGGGAGCGGCGCCAGGATGAAGTGGCACAGTCAGAGGAACTGTGAAATACTGGTCAGTCACCATTAATCATTTCTTATGTGTCCAGCCTCGTAGGTTGATCATTAAAATTAAATTTGTTAGTTCTAAAAGCCATCATAATTATTTATAGGAAAATGTTCTATTTTTATTTCTCAAACAAATGTTTAGGCCTGAAAACAAGTTTTGATCTTTGGTTTCATTCTATAATACTGGACTTATTTTTGAAGGTTTGAAAGTGAGAAAATGTTAATGCCTCTTTGAGAAAAGTGTATAAAGTGTGTATTGAGGGGTTTTACAGCCTTAAAACATCTATAATAATTGTAAAAAAATAATGACTACTTCGCGGATTTCACCTATTGCAGGTTATTTTTAGAACAGAACTCCGGCGATAAACGAGGGACCACTGTACTAGTCTATGTGTACATGCTCACTTTAGGACCATCCAAAAACAGTGTGAACCATATTGCCTTTCTAGCTCTAGGACTAGTTGTTCTATATGGCCTCTAGGAGTACAAAAAGACACGGTCTCTCTTTTTACAACAAATGTTTATTGTTTACTATTATACCCTCTCACTATGAGACCATCTTTTCTCTCAACTATCTTTCTAAAATACTGCAGGAATATAATATCCCTTCCAACAAAAGTAAAAAAGTCAGTGTCAAAAAAGCAAAACCATCCAATGGATAGTCCCACATGATTGCTTGTTCTTCTTTTGCTCATAATTTCAGGAAATGGTCCTGTTTCAGAACAGGCTGGTTTGTCATATTCAAATTTGGTTTCTTGCATGTAAATATAAGGAGTCTCTTGCCGAAAATTGACCAAATGAAAACCTGGGTTTACTGTACAGATCCTGAGGTTTTAGTCCTTACTGAGACATGGTTAAGAAATTTAACACCTTACTCTGAGCTATACATACCTGGCTACAACTTATATAGGCAAGATAAATCTTCCAAGGGTGGGGTGGGGGGAGGGGGGTAGCTATCTATGTTAAAGAACATTATTGTTGCACTATTGCACTCTCAAAGTCACTCCCTAAGCAGTTTAATTTGTTAATCTTAAAGATTAACTTGTCAAACAATTCCGCATTGTCAGTGGCTGGATGTTACCGCCCACCATCAGCCCCAGCTAGTACTTTAGAATTGTTAAGTACTGAATTAACCCCCTTTACAAGATCTGAACTAGTCTTATTAGGTAACTTAAATTGGAATATGTTAAATGTACCTGAAAAAGTACTTTTACAATTTGATTCCTTAAATCTAAACCAAATATTTGATCACCCAACAAGATATGATCCAAAGAATCCCCAAAGGGCAACACTTACCGATATTATCCTAACAACCACCCCCCATATGTACCAGTCTGGAGTATTCTGCAGTGATGTTAGTGACCACTGTTGGACAGTATGTGTTCGGTCAAACTGTACTATAAAACAATCAGCTCGCATTTGTCAAAAAAGATTGTTAAAAAACTTTAATAGTCAAGCCTTCCTTCATGATCTGTCAAAAGTGGATCTAAAGTAAGCTTAATACCCACAGTCAATGAAGCTGAAACTGTTGTATGGCTGGGGGGCCTGGCTGCCTTTTTGTTTCTGTCTTTTGTTTTTCCTTCCAGGTGGCTTGCATTTGGGACTGAGTGGCTGTGTTGCTGAGTTTATCAGGACCTCACCCTGATCACCTGAGGCTGATCACCTGTGGCTCATCAGGACTCACAGCTGTGGTGCATCTGCATGGATTGGAACATGGTGGCATTTAAGACTGGAGTATACAGTGTGTATTTGCCAGAGACTCGACCTTCTGACCAGACGGGTGAGATCGTCGTCTCGGGAGCCATCTCATCATCAGTGGATGCAGAGAACGTCCAGGTTTGATGCACGGTCTGTGAAAGAGGAGGGGGTGAGGTCTCACGCTCGTCAGCACACTTCCTGAGGTACGTTAGATTTTGTGACTAACATTTATACAGTCAGTAAATGTGGTGTCCCTCACACCTTTTTATATTGAGCTGTATGTTAGTCATGTATCGACTTCCACTGCAGTGGAGTTTTGTGAACTGGATGTTCCATGCCTGCAGGTTGAGAAGGTGATTAGTAATCAAGCCAGGAAGTGTTTGCTGTTTGTACACCTTTAAGTGTTCTCTCTGTGTGTAGAGTGTGGACTCACATAATGGTTCCTTCTTTCACAGACTCGGTTTGTTGCGGCCACCTGGGGGGTGTCGGCGGGGTCCTTGAGTCCGAACAGCTTCTGGCTCCGGACCGTTAGCGCTGCTGGGAGCGCACCACGCCAGACCGCATTTTGTTTTTTATGTATCACTGTTATGTATTAAATTCAGTTAGCCTTTGTACCGTGCTCTGCTTATTTTATACTGGGTCCTTCAAACGCTGGTCGGTTCTCCGAGCTGCGTCCGACACATAACAGAAACATGGACCACCATGTTTTATGACTTGTTTAATTCAATTATTAACAAACATGCACCTATCAAGAAAATCAGAATTAAAAACCGCAATAGTCCTTGGTTTCAAAATGAGCTCACAATATTAGTGCAACAAAAGAACGCTGCATGGCGGAAGGCTAGACAGTCTAAATTATGTGCAGATTGGCAAACTTTCAGACAAATAAAAAATAAAACCACACAAGCCGTCAGAAATGCAAAATTGATATTTTAAAAATAAATTCTCTATGTTTGGATCCAATCCGAAAAACTTTTGGAAAACGGTGACACGGTGAAAACAAGCCCTCAGCTCAGTTGTCTCTATCAATCAAAGTAGATGATGTCATAATTGCAAACAAAGAACGAATGATTAATATTTTCAATGAACATTTCATAAAATCCTGCTTCATTTATGAATCTGCAAATACTTTCAATCCTCATCGCAGAACTACACAGTCGGAATCAACCTTTATCTCCATCATACGCACTTTTAGTCTGCAACCAGTCTCAGAACAAACAGTATTAAAAGAATTGCTAAGCCTTGGCCCTAAAAAGCTGTCTGGATCTGATGAGATGGACCCTTTCTTCATCAGGTCTGCAGCACATATTATAGCCTCACCAATAAAGGACAGAATAAATTTGTCTTTTGAAACAGCTGAAATAGCATTAGCCTGAAAAACAGCAGTTGTACACCCTGTTTTTAAAGGTGAAGATCAATCCGATCCAAACTGTTATCAATTGTAAATAAACAACTCAGAGATTTTTTTTCTCCAAAATAATATTCTCAGTGCCACTCAATCTGGCTTTAGACCGGATCATGGGTGTATTACGGCAACTGTCAAAGTCTTAAATGATATAACCTCTGCCTTAGATAACAAAATGTACTGTGCAGTAATTTTATAGATTTGGCCAAAGCATTTGATATAGTTGATCATTCTATTCTCTTAGACAAACTGACATTGGTATAGATGATAATTCACTTGGCTGGTTCAGAAGCTATCTTTCAGGACAAAAACAGTAATTAAAATCTGGCCTAGTCATCACATTTCCTCTCCCTGTCACCCGAGGTGTGCCTCAAGTGTCAATCCTAGGGCCTACCCTATTTTCCGTTTATATAAATCAATTATCCAGAGTAACTCTTGGCTCATCCATTCACCTCTATGCAGATGACATTATCCTGTATATGTCCGGCCCATCCCCAGAGGCAGTAGCAGTTTCACTTCAGCAAAGCTTCAACACAATCCTACAGGCTTTGTCTTCTTTGAAACTTGAGCTGAATGCAAATAAAACAAAAATCATGTGGTTTGGAAGGAAAAGTATTTTAAAATCATTGACTCTTCCAAATATTACTACACTAAATGGCACTATGATTGAGCAAGTTTCTGAATACAAATACCTGGGTATCTGTCTCTCATTTTCGTAACACATTGATCGATTACAATCAAAAATCAAGTCTAAACTTGCCTTTCTTTATCGCATGCATTCATCTTTCACCTCCTCTGCTTGGAAAATATTGGTCGTTATGACATTCATACCTATATTTGACTATGGCAACATAACATACAGACTAGCTCCTAAGTCTTCTTTGCATAAGCTTAATGTTCTGTACCGCTCTGCCCTATGTTTTATAACTAATGCCTCTTTTCGTACACACCATTGTAATCTGTATTCTACTGTTAACTGGTCATCTTTACAAAACTGAAGGAAGTTCCACCGGTATGTGTTTATTTATAAATGTCTATTAGGTCAATGTCCACCTTATCTTAGTAATTTAGTGCAAGTTTCTGTAACTCCATATAGTGCACGCTCAGCCCAACTCATCTTGCTCAATGTACCTAAAATCAAATCAAAATATGGAGAACTATCATTTACTTACAGCAAAAGACTGGAACAAGATTCAAAATGCATTAAAACTGAGCACCTTTGTGTCAATAGGAAATTTTAAGTGTATTTTAAAGAATCTGCTGGCTGAAAGCTGCTCATGCTTTGGCTAAAATGAAGTAATTAGTTTTGTTTAATTTTTTTTTTAATGACTGAAAATGTTGTTGTCTATTACATGTTTATATATATGTTATTGTCTGTGTTGTTTGATACACATTTGAGATTTACCTTTGTGTTTTCTCTATCCACCAGGTCGTTATTGTAAATAAGATTTTTTTTTCTTAATAACTTACCTGGTTAAATAATGGTTAAATCAAATTTAGCGCCCACAGACATACGTAGATGCCTCATGATTTGCTGCAACGTAATCCAGTGTCGCCGCCCTATTGGATAGGTCTCTTCACAATAAGATAGCACCAGAGTCAGTTGGAATCAATGGAAAGCGAGTAAATTGTCAATGTTCTGACTTTTTTTTTTTTTTTTTTGAATCTGCTGCAGACTTGAAATACAGGAATGTATGAATGAAATGAAATTAAACACAAAAACATGAAATATCTTGTGTTCATTTTGTCTGCAAGGAAATAGAAGTCAAAATAAATGGAAATATGTTGTTCCCCCCCCCCATTTTCCATATCGTCCCAACATTTTCTGATTTGGGATTGTATATAAATGCAACATTTCCAAAATTACATTTAAATAGAGATGTGAAGCTGGCAGTGACTCACCGATGTACACAGCGCTGTCAGTCACCACGTACTTGTGGTTGAGTCCAAACTGATCGCCATCCTTCTGATCCGTGTGACTGAAGAACCTCTGGAACGTTCAAACAGGATTGAGTCAGTGCAGACAGTTTCCAACATCCAATGGAAACAGTTAAAAAAAAATCTGTCGTAACCATGACAGCAGTATTAAAATCTGTCATATGTCATCCTCAGCTTCCCCGAGGGAGTCTTCCCAAGGGATAAAGTTCTATACGAGGTCTGTCAATAAAGTAACGGTCCTTTTTATTTTTTTCAAAAACTATATGGATTTCATTCATATGTTTTTACGTCAGACATGCTTGAACCCTCGTGCGCATGCGTGAGTTTTTCCACGCCTGTCGGTGACGTCATTCGCCTGTGAGCACTCCTTGTGGGAGGAGTCGTCCAGCCCCTCGTCGGAATTCCTTTGTCTGAGAAGTTGGCGAGAAACTGGCGCTTTGTTTGATCAAAATTTTTTCTAAACCTGTGAGACACATCGAAGTGGACACGGTTCAAAAAATTAAGCTGGTTTTCTGTGAAAATTTTAACAGCTGATGAGAGATTTTGAGGTGATACTGTCGCTTTAAGGACTTCCCACGGAGCGGGACGTCGCGCATTGCTCCCAGGCGCCGTTGTCAGCCTGTTCAAGCTGAAAACCTCCACATTTCAGGCTCTATTGATCCAGGACGTGTGAGAGAACAGAGAAGTTTCAGAAGAAGTCGGTTTCAGCATTTTATCCGGATATTCCACTGTTAAAGGAGATTTTTTTAATGAAAGACGTGCGGATGGATTGCAGCGTCAGCTCGCAGCCACTGTGAAGCTCCGCCACAGGAAAAGCACCTCCGTTGGAAGCCTTAAGGACAAGTTGGAACATGTCCAGCTATTAAACAATTTCTCAGATACTCACTCCACTGAAAGCCATCAAAAGCCGCCTGGATTTTACAAATGGTTATCAACACGGAGGTGTTTTTCCTGTGCCGACCGAGCCGGCTGCGTCCCGATGCACGGACCCGTCCGCACGGACCCGTCCGCACGTCTTTCATTAAAAAAATCTCCTTTAACAGTGGAATATCCGGATAAAATGCTGAAACCAACTTCTTCTGAAACTTCTCTGTTTTCTCACGACGTCCTGGATCAATAGAGCCTGAAATGTGGAGGTTTTCAGCTTGAAACAGGCTGACGACGGCGCCTGAGAGCGCTGCACGACGTCTCGCTCCGTGGGAAGTCCGTAAAGCGACAGTATCGCCTCAAAATCTCTCATCAGCCGTTAAAATTTTCACCGAAAACCAGCTTAATTGTTCGAACCGTGTCCACTTCGATGTGCCTCACAGGTTTAGAAAAAAATTTTGATCAAACAAAGCGCCAGTCTCTCAGCAGCTTCTCAGACAAAGGAATTCCGACGAGGGGCTGGACGACTCCTCCCACAAGGAGTGCTCACAGGCGAATGACGTCACCGACAGGCGTGGAAAAACTCACGCATGCGCACGAGGGTTCAAGCATGTCTGACGTAAAAACATATGAATGAAATCCATATAGTTTTTGAAAAAAATAAAAAGGACCTATACTTTATTGACAGCCCTCGTATAATGTAATCTAATTTCTGAGAGCGGTGTTAAAATCTGCCGTACTTCTGAGAGCGGTGTTGTCTGACGTACCACCTCCACCGAGCAGTTGTGCAGCTGCATGCACAGAGACTTCAGAGAGGTCACAAAGTTAAAGGTCAGGGGGTGAGTGTTCTTCCAGAAGCTTATCAGCAGGCGGACTCGGACTCCTCGCACCACCACGGCCTCTCTGATTACGTCATCAATACAAGACCAGTACCTGTTGGTGTGATCACAGATGGATAAACACTGAAACACTTTCTGCAAATTCTACTGACTTTTCAACAAAGCAAAAGTAAATGGGTGATTCTTTAACTACGGGCACTATTGGCCTTGTAAATGTAATTTCCACCACACCATTGCCTTACAATATAAAGCGCCTTGGGGCAACTGTTTGTTGTGATTTGGCGCTATATACATGTGCTCTGATGTCACTGTTTATCTCCATAGAAACTACCCAAACAATCTTTCATACAAACTGTTTAGGGACATTACAGTGTTGTGGTGGAAATTATGGCAATAGTGTGGGACAACTACATTTTGTTTAAAAAAAATCACAACAGTTGTATGACATTGAATACCCCAATTATGTTTTGATTATTTTACTGATATTTTATTCAGAGATATTTTAAGACATTAGAAAAAACATTTCTTTACCATTCATTTTTATCATTGAAGATCAAAAGTCTGGGTGTGGGACAAGCACAAAACGGCAATATTTGCATATAGTGATGCTGAAAAAAGGTGAAAAAGTCATCATAGACTACTAGAACAAATTTCTTAACACACTTTCATTGTAAAGATAACTATAAAAGTGTGAAATTTCCCCTTTTTTCTGTTTTTCATACAATATGATCAAAGGACATAATAAGTGCCCGTAGTCTAAGAATCACCCAAATACATAAAACTCGTTATTGCACAATTGTGACCAACAACTTGTGTTTCTGCAGGAACTGTTTGAAAAAAATGATTGAAAACCTAATAAACTGGTTTTCGTCAAAGTTGGGGATGAGCTTTGGTTTGCCTAATGTGGAACTGAAAGCCTTACATTTTGGGGGTGGATCTGCAAAAAGGGGGAAAAGAAACAAAAGTAAATGAAATCACATTGCAAAAAGAGTTTTTTGGCCTTGGTGGAAGCATGCACTCTAAAGACTGCACAGAGGTCACGTGAAGACGTGTCGGGTTCAGCACCTCATGACTGAGGCTCCGCCTTGACTCCTGTTGACCAGAGGGAGGTAGTCCGTCACAGATACGAAGACAAACGTCCTTGCGCTCTGGATGACTTGGTAGATGGCGTCGACGTCTCTGGTTCGAGCTTTCGGGCAGAAGACTTCAGGTGAGGCCTGCAGCCAGGATGCAGCACTCAAAGTTAAACCTCCACACCCTGAACAGGCCACGCCTCTTTCACAGCCGCTTCTAAAAGCCTGCTTCCAACATACTGTCTCTGATATAATTGTGCATTTTATTCTGTCTCTCAGGGAGTTTAACAGCATCAGTAAGAGATTCATCAGGATTAGAAGAGCGGAACGCGAGCCGACTGCTGCTGCTGCTGCAAACACAGTGTGGCTCCGTCACATCGCGGAGGATGACGAATGGCCTGAATGCACCTTCTAAGCATCTCATCGCTGAGAGAATAACAAGATTCATTACTATTAAATTAAACAAAGCTACTGACAAACTGAGACTCCAGATGATCCTCAGCAGGATACGAATGTGATGGACTGCCTCAAATTTATTCCTGCTATTAAATGATAATGGAATCATGTAGTTGGACCGGACCAGGTGCCTCATGTACAAAGGCTGCGTACGCACAAAAACGTGGCGTCCGTCCGTCTCCATGCCAGCGTTCAGATATATCAAAAGTGAAATGAGCGTGGAAATGTGCGGTGCGTCATGCCAAGTTCATGACTGGTGTCTGCACGTTTCTACAGCTATTGTTCCTCTGCCCACACATAGAGGTGATGCTGGGAACCGTTAATAGTGTGAAAACATGAAGTCATCAGAGTGATGAGGAACATCAGAGACACACTGATGAACAATTAACACACCCACATGTTTGCAGTTATATGGGTGGATATAAAAGCACGCGCACAGTGATGAGGAAACTGGCACTAACAGTGGCTGCGTTAACGTTGTTAGAGGACCTTACAAATGGTGCAATCCGATTGGTCAGGAGTGTGACAGTCAACCTTGAGCTGAGCCACCAGCTGTGTGGAACACAGTCATCATCCAGGTACATCACATTCCAACAGTAAAGTGCAATTTGCAGGGATAGAATCAGGCTTGGTAGTCAGAAATGGCTGGAAACAAATGCAGGACTCAGACAAGTAGGTCTGTATGTAAAAGCAGTTTACTGAAACATTAAGCTGGGTCCAGTACACAACAAGGCAGTCCAACAAGAGCCACAGTACAACTAACATCAGGCTTAGGTGTGGTTGAGTTAACAGGCAGGTGGTCATACACACAAGGAGGCTAGCAGGACGAGGAAACACCAGGAACAGAGCTGGAAGCGAAGGCACAGGGCGCATGGATCTGGTGAGGGACTAGTGCAAACACTGAACCTTAAATACACTGAAGTGATGAGCTGCAGATTAGAAATAGGTGTGTGTGGAAACCACCAGAACCAGGGTGTGACCAGACAGAGGGAAGTGCCAAGACAAAGACAGGAGAGATAGGGACAGAGAAAACCCAAGCAGGAAAGAGACCAGCAAGAGAACTAACATAGAACAAAACCAATCAAACAAAATAACTAAACAAAGCAAGACAAGCAAAACACAAAGGAAAAATCCAAATCCTGACAGAGAGCCGTTTCCTGAAAGTAATCTGAGCTATTGACCGCACACATGTTGCTATAAAGGCACTATCACATAATTAACTTGTTTTTGTTAATAGGAAACAATTTCATTCCATCAATGTTCAAATCATATGTCTTGTGCAAATGCATTGCGTTGGGAACAGGCTAGAGGCTGGCATGGTGCATGATGGGTGGCTGCATGGGTAAACAGTTTATTTGTGTAATTGTTCCAAATGAAAACCAGCGCGGGCACATTTGGGCATTTGCACATTCAAATATGTTTTTTGTTATTAATGTGTTTTCATCGGTGGTGGGCACAGTTCAGATAATCCGATAACACAATTATCGAAGATAATGTTTTCATTATCGGATTATATTTTTAGATAACTTTAAAAACCATTATCAGACTAATTATCTTCCGATAAATTTTTGTCCGATAACTTTTAGACCGATAACGTAATAAACAAAGCTGAACGGCGGCAAACATTTTTAAATATTAAAATCAGTTGAGCACCTACCTGTTAAAAGTTTTCTAACAGATGTATAGTTCTACCCTCTGCAAACAGAAGAGAGCTGCTTCCAGGAGAAACTGCTCTATCCTCTGCAGATAAAGGAGAACAGGTCACAAAAAACAAAAAACAAAAAAATAATTTCCTTTAACACCATACTGATAAGATGGCAATATCACCCAAGTCATCCAGAGGCATACATTTTAACTTATGTTTCAAATTTTAACCAAACTAGTTTTGGACAAGTTATTTAAAATTACTGTCATGTCTGAAGTTTTATAAAGTGAAAATATCAGATATATGTTTTAGTTTTAAAGTAATGCGCTAATTTTTAAGGTTTTAGTGAGCACATGCTGTGCCCAGCGGTGCATTATCAATCAATCAATCAATCAATTTTATTTATATAGCGCCAAATCACAACAAACAGTTGCCCCAAGGCGCTTTATATTGTAAGGCAAGGCCATACAATAATTACGTAAAAACCCCAACGGTCAAAATGACCCCCTGTGAGCAAGCACTTGGCGACAGTGGGAAGGAAAAACTCCCTTTTAACAGGAAGAAACCTCCAGCAGAACCAGGCTCAGGGAGGGGCAGTCTTCTGCTGGGACTAGTTGGGGCTGAGGGAGAGAACCAGGAAAAAGACATGCTGTGGAGGGGAGCAGAGATCAATCACTAATGATTAAATGCAGAGTGGTGCATCCAGAGCAAAAAGAGAAAGAAACACTCAGTGCATCATGGGAACCCCCCAGCAGTCTAAGTCTATAGCAGCATAACTAAGGGATGGTTCAGGGTCACCTGATCCAGCCCTAACTATAAGCTTTAGCAAAAAGGAAAGTTTTAAGCCTAATCTTAAAAGTAGAGAGGGTATCTGTCTCCCTGATCTGAATTGGGAGCTGGTTCCACAGGAGAGGAGCCTGAAAGCTGAAGGCTCTGTCTCCCATTCTACTCTTACAAACCCTAGGAACTACAAGTAAGCCTGCAGTCTGAGAGCGAAGCGCTCTATTGGGGTGATATGGTACTATGAGGTCCCTAAGATAAGATGGGACCTGATTATTCAAAACCTTATAAGTAAGAAGAAGAATTTTAAATTCTATTCTAGAATTAACAGGAAGCCAATGAAGAGAGGCCAATATGGGTGAGATATGCTCTCTCCTTCTAGTCTCCGTTAGTACTCTAGCTGCAGCATTTTGAATTAACTGAAGGCTTTTCAGGGAACTTTTAGGACAACCTGATAATAATGAATTACAATAGTCCAGCCTAGAGGAAATAAATGCATGAATTAGTTTTTCAGCATCACTCTGAGACAAGACCTTTCTAATTTTAGAGATATTACATAAATGCAAAAAAGCAGTCCTACACATTTGTTTAATATGTGCATTGAATGACATATCCTGATCAAAAATGACTCCAAGATTTCTCACAGTATTACTAGAGGTCAGGGTAATGCCATCCAGAGTAAGGATCTGGTTAGACACCATGTTTCTAAGATTTGTGGGGCCAAGCACAATAACTTCAGTTTTATCTGAGTTTAAAAGCAGGAATTTAGAGGTCATCCATGTCTTTATGTCTGTAAGACAATCCTGCAGTTTAGCTAATTGGTGTGTGTCCTCTGGCTTCCTGGATAGATAAAGCTGGGTATCATCTGCATAACAATGAAAATTTAAGCAATGCCGTCTAATAATACTGCCTAAGGGAAGCATGTATAAAGTGAATAAAATTGGTCCTAGCACAGAACCTTGTGGAACTCCATAATTAACCTTAGTCTTTGAAGAAGATTCCCCATTTACATGAACAAATTGTAATCTATTAGATAAATATGATTCAAACCACCGCAGCGCAGTGCCTTTAATACCTATGGCATGCTCTAATCTCTGTAATAAAATTTTATGGTCAACAGTATCAAAAGCAGCACTGAGGTCTAACAGAACAAGCACAGAGATGAGTCCACTGTGTGAGGCCATAAGAAGATCATTTGTAACCTTCACTAATGCTGTTTCTGTACTATGATGAATTCTAAAACCTGACTGAAACTCTTCAAATAGACCATTCCTCTGCAGATGATCAGTTAGCTGTTTTACAACTACCCTTTCAAGAATTTTTGAGAGAAAAGGAAGGTTGGAGATTGGCCTATAATTAGCTAAGATAGCTGGGTCAAGTGATGCTTTTTAAGTAATGGTTTAATTACTGCCACCTTAAAAGCCTGTGGTACATAGCCAACTAATAAAGATAGATTGATCATATTTAAGATCGAAGCATTAAATAATGGTAGGGCTTCCTTGAGCAGCCTGGTAGGAATGGGGTCTAATAAACATGTTGATGGTTTGGATGAAGTAACTAATGAAAATAACTCAGACAGAACAATCGGAGAGAAAGAGTCTAACCAAATACCGGCATCACTGAAAGCAGCCAAAGATAACGATACGTTTTTGGGATGGTTATGAGTAATTTTTTCTCTAATAGTTAAAATTTTATTAGCAAAGAAAGTCATGAAGTCATTACCAGTGTTGCCACAGTTACTTTGAAAAAGTAATCCAATTACTGATTACTGATTACTCCTTGAAAAAGTAACTTAGTTACTTTACTGATTACTCAGTTGGAAAAGTAACTAAGTTAGATTACTAGTTACTTTTTTAGTTACTTTCCCCAGCTGCCGACAACAACCCCCTGCCATCTCAACATGACAATAATACTTGTTTTGCCAAAACTCACTTTATAGTCATGCTTTCTTGACTTCAATGAAAATAAATACTTGTTTTATAAAAAGTAAAATAAAGACCTCTTTCTTGACCTCATATTTAACTGTTGACATCACTGTAACAGTAAAACTTTAAATTTCTAACCTACATTGTTTATAAATGTAACTATAAAATTTTTTCTAACATTTAAATTCTCTCTAAACATTTTACTTGTTGAAATTATTATTTTAAGTAGTAGTAGTAGTAGTTGTAGTAAAAAAAAAAATGGCTTCAAAACTGGACCTTTAATCTAGGAGTGTTGCGGGGAGGCACATCCCTGCCCCACACCCCCATTCCATCTGGATTCGCCCCTGCCTTGGTGTTTGGGCACAAAGAATGGATAACATTTATTTACGCAGGAAACATGACCAGATTTACACGTAAGAAAGTTTTATTGTGTTTTCACATCATGTGGTCCTCAGAAAGAGAGTTTAGGTGTATTTGAGTGGAAAATAGTGTTAGTCGTTGACGTGCCTGACGCGTGGCGGAGGACCAGCTGTTTTTAGCAGCAGATACGGAGCGGCTCAGAGAAAAAAAAAAAGCATAAAAATGTCTTTGTAAAGCTCAGTGCATTTGTGCTGTTGTCACTGCTTTAAGAGGTGAGGACAAGTCGTAGCTGCTGCCCGGGAGCTGCTGCAAAAAACCGTGGATGAAAAGCTCGCAGCTCACTTAAAGTGGGCAATTCAGTCTTCCTGCCCACGGACCACGTTTAATGCTGCTATCGACCCACAATGCAAAAATAATAGTAACACACAGTGACTTGGAGAAGTAACTTTAATCTGATTACTGATTTGGAAAGATTAATGCGTTAGATTACTCGTTACTAAAAAAAGTGGTCAGATGAGAGTAACGCGTTACTAAGTAACGCGTTACCGGCATCACTGGTCATTACTAGTTAAAGTTAAAGGAATACTTGACTCAATAGAGCTCTGACTCTTTGTCAGCCTGGCTACAGTGCTGAAAAGAAACCTGGGGTTGTTCTTATTTTCTTCAATTAGTGATGAGTAGTAAGATGTCCTAGCTTTATGGAGGGCTTTTTTTATAGAGCAACAGACTCTTTTTCCAGGCTACGTGAAGATCTTCTAAATTAGTGAGATGCCATTTCCTCTCCAACTTATGGGTTATCTGCTTTAAGCTGCGAGTTTGTGAGTTATACCACAGAGTCAGGCACTTCTGATTTAAAGCTCTCTTTTTCAGAGGAGCTACAGCATCCAAAGTTGTCTTCAATGAGGATGTAAAACTATTGACGAGATACTCTATCTTACTTACAGAGTGTTGGGAAAGTGTAGTGACACGGAGGGGGCGCAAATGAACGGTCAATAGATGAGCCAAAAAGTAACAATTTAATGTTGTGAATGTGCACAACGAACATACAGACAATCTCAGAATATCACAACAGTCAATACACAAAGGTGACGTGTGGGCAGGCTCGAGGATAGAAGACGTCTGTCCTGAGGAGAGCCGGAACCACACGATTTCCGCCGCCCCAGAACCTGGTGAATACTGGAGCCGCCAAGTCCCGAATTCCCAGGTGATCACCGTCCCCGACTGTCAGATCTGGTACTGCTGGCGAAGAACAAAGACAGTCAAGTGTGGGTGTGTGTACACCCAGTAACAACAACGGTGGGAATGCCACCTCCACCTCTCACTCAATACTTGCAGCGGTCTCAGCTGAAAAGGAGCGCCGTCTTGCACAGCCTCCTAAAAAACGACCGGTTCTCCTGCAAACACTCACAATAAACAGATTTACAAAAGGCTGATGATATTACCTCCTATGAAGTATGATATCTCGGCAACGAGGTGGAGATGACGTCTGGTCTTTATGGAGTGAGATGATGTTGAGTAGATGGGTGACAGCTGTCAAGAGGTAATGAGCGACAGCTGTCACCCCCGGCTGTTTCCATGGCGGCAGCGCCCTCTCATGCCTGAAGCCCGCACTTCAGGCAGGGCGCCCTCTGGTGGTGGGCCAGCAGTACCTCCTCTTCTGGCGGCCCACACAACACAGAGTTTAGGTAGCTACTCTGCACTGTGTTGGTATATGGCATTAGAGAACATAAAGAAGGAATCATATCCTTAAACCTAGTTACAGTGCTTTCTGAAAGACTTCTAGTGTAATGAAACTTATTCCCCACTGCTGGGTAGTCCATCAGAGTAAATGTAAATGTTATTAAGAAATGATCAGACAGAAGGGAGTTTTCAGCGAATACTGTTAAGTCTTCAATTTCCATACCATAAGTCAGAACAAGATCTAAGATATGATTAAAGTGGTGGGTGGACTCATTTACATTTTGAGCAAAGCCAATTGAGTCTAATAATAGATTAAATGCAGTGTTGAGGCTGTCATTCTCAGCATCTGTGTGGATGTTAAAATCGCCCACTATAATTATCTTATCTGAGCTAAGCACTAAGTCAGACAAAAGGTCTGAAAATTCACAGAGAAACTCACAGTAACGACCAGGTGGACGATAGATAATAACAAATAAAACTGGTTTTTGGGACTTCCAATTTGGATGGACAAGACTAAGAGTCAAGCTTTCAAATGAATTAAAGCTCTGTCTGGGTTTTTGATTAATTAATAAGCTGGAATGGAAGATGGGTAGGATAGGGTAATTTCAGTACGTTCACGACAGGACAAATGCATTTCAGACACTCTGTTCAGGCTCCACGGACAACAGCATTAAACTCTAGTGCCTAAAACTCTCGTGAATATATTCTCTGGGTTTATAGACGTTGTTATTGTATTTGCGTTTGTTAAATTCCACGCATCATAAATGTAGCAGACACGGATTATCTGGAATTTTGTTTTGGCAAGTTTTCAAGGCCTCTACTGCCATCTACTGGCCAGTAGTGTTCATGGCAGTTCATGGCAGTATTCGTCCTGAAGCTGAGCAGACACTGTATGATATTTTTAATCACTGTACTCGGTTTCAGTTCAAACTGTACCACAGAACCGCACGGTGTAAAATTTCAGCGCGCCCGATTTATGTTCTCACACACATTGTACGTTCAAAAACTACACGTCGAACTCGTGTTTCCAGAAGCAAAACGTAAGCTTTCTTTCAAACTTAATGTACAAAAACTCTTGATGGGAGACATCAAAGTTTAAAAACAAAACAAAACAATTAAAAAAAAACATTACAAGACAGCTCTGTGGTGTTTGCACAGGCACAGTGTGAGTGGTTGGATGCTTGTAGGTCTTCAGCAGCAGGATACCCTCATGACGGCCGACCAGAATAATATCAAACAGGTTTGATTTTCATTCGACCATACGATCGGCGCTCAGGAGGTGGTCATGGGATGTTAAACGCAGCTTGTTACTCCATGTACACTACATGATGGAGGACGCGCGATTAACCTGAAACTCGGTCCAAAAAATTCTCGCATGAATGAAAGATCTTCTGAAAAAGGGCCAAAACTTGCACAGTGTAAAGCCAACATTTATGTGTCAAGACACTATTGAGTGCACATTTTACAACATCATAAAACGTGCGCACTGCACTAATAAAATGAGCACACATTCTCTCCACATGCAAAACATTTTGCGATGACACTTCCAGGGCTCCATAAAAATGCCTGTTTTTACAAATAAAAAATGGAATATTTTACAAAAGCACATTTATCTGTAAACACCAACACACGGCACATGTCACATTAACGTGTTGGTTTACATAATGAATGACTGAACCAATCAGTGTTTAGCAGAGGCACTTTTACCCAGAATCCTTTGCAATCTGTCTGTGTTTGTTACAAAACCTCAGAATTAGTGCGTTATTCACCATTAAAAGATATATATGTTATATTTTAACTTTGTACAAATGACAGAATTGACATTAATGGAGTTATTCTATCAGTATTCACACCAAACCATAAGTCAGCATGCCTTTATTTTCCAAGACCTCTGCCTGACCGGAGCATTGTGATTGGTACAGAGCTAGCTTTGTGGCTATTCTCAGCTTGCTTCTGTGCTGGAAGCTGTATAGTAAACAAGAGCTTCCAGCAGGGGGCAGGATGTTCAAACATAGAAGTGCGGGCTCATTGTTTGGGTCTGTTGTTGATTTTGATACTTCCAAAAGTGATTGTGGTGTTAAAAGTCAAATTCAGCTTGTTAGTAGATGCAAATGTACCAGAGACAATACTGGAATTTATCGTTTATCTGTAACTTCTGATACATTTTTGGGTGGTTTATCTTTATCAAAGATAACTTTTCAGTTATCTGATTATCTGTTATCGAAATTAATTTTTTTGGTTATCTGTGCTCACCACTGGTTTTCATTTTCTTCATGGTGAAACTAGAGCTGCAGAGCTTCTTCGCAGGCCCCTGATTGTCTCCCTGTGTCCAGTATTTGTCAATAAATGCATGTGTAAAGTTGTGAATGTCACACTATCAGCTGAGGTGCAACTCATGTTTTTCTTACTTCAGTGTATGTGCACTGCTCTGAGCCCACAGTGTTTAAGGCCTCACACATGCTTCCACACACTTATTTTCTGTTTCATATTTATCCCGTTTGACAGGGTACCAAATAAGCTATCTCTGCGTGTCTCCACTTAATTTCCATTCATTTGTAGCTCACACTCTGTATAATTTTTCTTTATTCATGTGGAATGAACGGGCAGAGGGGGAATCCTAGGTCCCAGGGCCTATTTGAATAAATCTGCATATTTAAGTTGGGTGTGGAGAGGGAGGAGTGTGGCACTTTTCATGTGCTCTCAATTCCACATTGATTGGGATGTACAAACTGAACATGCTTGGATCCATGCATACGCACACTTTGATACAGCTGAAATTTTTTTGTGCTTACAACAATTTCTGGGTTTTAGCATATGCCATGTTTCAGTAGGAAATCCATGCAAGTCTTTCTACATGAGGCCCGTGGTGTTTGTTGTGAAGCACATTGTTATTTTTTGTGTATGTACTGTAACATGATGAGTGTTTCTCACAGACACATAAGCAGCAGCCTGCGTCGCATTGAGTTGCAGCTCAAGGGTGTCGTGTTTGCTGTACAGCGCTGTGACTCTCTTTGCCCAAATGGAGGGGATGTAGTCCCTTTGATGGAGCTGCCAGTAGAATGAGAAGACCCGATGGAGGTCCAGGGCCAGACAGCTGCAGTTATATAGCGCCAGCCCCAGTTCCTTCCTCTGCCAAATGTAAGAGAACATTAAATAGTTGAGTGAGCAAAATTAGATGCAGGTGTGAGAATGTGCAGCAAAAGCAGATGTTATAGTGATGAGTGCAAAATTCTGCCAGGCTAAACGTGAGCAGCTGCTATTTGAACAGAGGGAGACAGTCTAAATTCTGACTTCGACATTCAGGACCATAAGTATTTGGTAGGGACGATTTTTGGAATGTTACTTCTGTGGACCGCCACAATGGATTTCAGTAGTCCAATCTAGAAGAGACAAACGCATGAATCAGGGTCTCAGCATCAGCCATAGACAGGATAGGACGAATCTTCGCTATATTTTGCAGGTGGAAGAAAGCAGTCCTCATAATATCTCTAATGTGGAAGTCAAAGGACAACGTAGGATCAAAAATTACCCCAAGGTTCCTCACTTTGTCAGTTTGATGTATGACACACGAGCCTAGGCTAAGCGTGAGCTGGTCAAATTGATGCAGATGTCTCACTGGACCAAGAACCATCATTTAAGTCTTATCAAAGTTTAAAAGTACGTTGACAAGTTAGAGATGAACACACCAAATTCATCTGAGAATTCAGAGTATGGGCCAGGGGGCCTATATACAGTGACAGAGTAATAAGGCTGACTTTTATTCTTCTGACCTTGGCAATACGTAGCACTGTGGGCAGAGCAGAGAATCAGATGCTCAAATGAGTTATATTTATGATGCCCAACAACTAAAAAACTAAACCTAGATTTATAAATAACAGCAACACCCCCACCTTGCGTTGCATCACGAGGGACGTGACTAAGTGTGTACGCCGGTGGGCAGGCCTCATTTAAGGGGAGGACAGCTGTAGGTTTAAGCCAGGTTTCGCATAACCCAATCATATCTAAGTGATGATTCATAATTAGATCATTAAACAACAGTGATTTTGAAGACAGTGATCTTATGTTAATGAGATGCAGACTAAGGACCTCAGTGGGGCTGACAATTGGACTGTTTGGATTTAGGGGTGGTTCCATAGTAGCATATATAAGATGCCTGAAAGTAGGTTTAGGTTTGAGACAATCCAGGCAGGTTGTAGGTAGCAGACACAAAATCTTTGATATTGCTGGAACAGCCATTGGGCCATCCTCAATTTCAACATCATCCAATGTAGTAATGGGTATTAAGATTACAAAGCATATCTGCACTAATTTCCCCGCTAAGCTAATGGATTCCACACCCACATTTGTCATAATCCTTGTAGGATCTCTAATCACCTGCTCTGTGGCCTGCTGTAAAATCCTAATGTTACCCTCCCTGTAGAGCTCTATCTATGTTTGTAGACAAGATGGCGGCGCCTTCCCCAGTAGGGTGGAGGCCATCCGGCATCAGGAAGCCACAGTGACCCCAGAACAAAGGCCAGTTATCAATAAAGCTAAAGTCTTGCTGTCTACAAAATTGTGCCAGTCACCTATTCAACGATGTCAGCCTGCTAAATGCCTCATCAGTACCCTGGGAGGGGAGGGGACCAGAGACTATTAATTGATGCCGACACATCTTTCTGGCCAGGTCCTCAGTCCTCTCTATGTCCATTTTTTTGACCTCGGAGTGCTGCATCCTGACATCATTGGCGCCGACATGAATAACTATGTGACAATCCAAACCTGGCCTGAGGGAGCTCTCTGCCAGCTACAGGACTGCTTCTCACGGACTGTATGGGATTTATTTTCCAGCCACAACCTGCAGGAGTACACTGACACCGTACTCTCTTACATTAAGAACTGTGTTGACACTGGCACCGTCAACAAAAGGCTCAGGGTTTTTCCAAACCAGAAACCCTGGATGAACAGCATAGTCTAGTCCCTATTAAAAAGCCGCAACACCGCCTTTAAATCAGGGGACAGGGCCCTGTACAGCACGGCTAGGTCTGACCTGAAAAGAGGCATCAGGGAGGCCAAGGCTGCCTACAAGAAAAAGATAGAGGACCACTTCGCTGTGAATGACCCCAGAAAGATGTGGCAGGGAATAAATTATATAACCAACTACAAAAGCAGCAACGCAGGAAATGCTAGGTCTGATGCCTCGCTGTCAGAGGAGCTGAACCGCTTCTTTGCCCGCTTCGAAGCAGACAGACCAGCAGCAACTCGACACCCACCACCCTCCAGCACTAGCACACTAACACTTCAGGAACACAAAGTGAGATGTGTGCTGAAGGTGACGAACCCCAGGAAGGTGGCCGGCCCCAAAGGTGTACCTGGAAAGGTACTGAAAGCATGTGCTGACCAACTGGCTGGAGTTTTCACCTGCATCTTTAACCTGTCCCTGTCACAGGCCATCATTCCACTCTGCCTCAAATCTTTCACCATCAACCCAGTCCCAAAGAAATCAGCAGTGGAGAGCATAAATGACTACAGGCCTGTTGCACTTACGCCTGTGGTCACAAAGTGGTTTGGTCTCTCAGCACATCAGGGCCTGTGTGCCTTCCACTCTGGACCCCTACCAGTTTGCCTACAGGGCAAACTGCTCCACAGAGGATGCTATCACCACAGCGCACCACACCGCGCTGAGCCACCTGGAGCACCAGGGGAGCTATGTGAGGATGCTCTTCCTGGACTTCAGCTTAGCCTTCAACCACATCATCCCGGAGATCCTGGTCCAGAAACTGACACATCTGGGCATCTCCACCCCAATCTGCCAGTGGATCAAGGACTTCCTCACAAACCACCCACAGTCCGTGAAACTTGGCCCCCACCTTTCCTCCACCATCACACTCAGCACCGGTTCCCCTAAAGGCTGTGTACTGAGCCCCCTCCTGTTCACCCTTTACACTCATGACCGCTCTCCGACCCACCCCACAAACACAATCATAAAGTTTGCGGATGATACCACCGTGATTGGGCTCATCTCAGGAGGGGACGAGGCCGACTACAGAGACGAGGTCAGTCGACTGACAGCGTGGTGTTCAGCTAACAACCTGCCGCTGAACACCACAAAAACAAAAGAAATAATCCTGGACTTCAGGAAGAAAAGGGCTGACCCAGCCCTGCTCTACATCCATGGGGACTGTGTGGAAAGGGTCAGCTCCATCAGGTTCCTGGGAGTGCAGCTCTCTGACGCCTCTCCTGGACTGCCAACACCACAGTGGTGGTGAAGAAAGCCCAGCAGCGACTCCACTTCCTGAGGGTGCTCAGGAGAAACAATCTGGAGGAGAAGCTCCTGGTGTTGTTCTACAGAGCCACCATCGAGAGCATCCTGACGTACTGCATGACAACGTGGTATGGGGGGTCCTCAGCAGCAGACAGGAGAGTGCTGCAGAGGGTGAACAAAATGGCCCAGAGGATCACTGGTTGCTCTCTATCCCACCCCAGCAACCACCTGTTTGACCTACTACCCTCCGGCCGACGGTATAGGTCAATCAAAACTAGGACAAACAGACTCAGGGTCAGCTTTCTCCGCAGAGCGATCACTGCACTGAACAATAACAAACCACTTTAATCTGCACTTTTCAAGTTTCTTGTGCAATATCTGTAAACCATGTGCAATATTTTCCCGTGCAATATTATCCCACAGTTGTACATAATTCTCGTTTTACACTTACTTTGGTCCACATTTTATTTAGTTGTACATATAGTTAAATAATTTATTTGTTAAATTCATTATCTTTTATTTGGCTAAAATTATTCGCACCTTGAAAAAGCACCTTTTGGAGTTGTACTCAAATCTCGTGGCAATGTAAATTACAACGACAATAAAGGCGATTCTGATTCTGTGTCTTGTGTCATGTTCCTTTGTCTGTCTACCCTTCTGCAGCGTCAGCACCCTAAGATGGGAAGCAATGTCAGGAGCTCTAGCCCCAGGAATACATTTAATGTTAGCCGGCGTCTGTAACCTGACTTTGCGGGTGATAGAATCCCCTATCACTAAAGCCCAGCGTTTCAGCCTGGACATAGGAGTGGAAGTCACTCGTGGGCTCATGGAACTCACATAAGGCATATTCAAGTGAAAAATTCGGTTCACAGTTCGTAGTGGCGAGTGTGATCTGGGTACCACAACTGGGCACCAAGCCCTATGTGAGTTCCTCCGCCTAACCACAGTCTGAAAGCCGTCATCCACAGCCGGCATTTCTAGGTTGATGCTAATGGGCACAGTAGCTGGCCCAATGCTAACCTCGTCTGGAGTGCCCGTAACACCTATCTCCACTGAACTAATAAACTGTCCTAGCTTACGGACATGGCTCTCTAAAAGAGCCACCCTATCTGCCAGCATCACACAGATTTACTTAAAGTGTTAAATCAAGAGTATAGCAAGCAAGCAGGAGGCTAACCACTCCTACGGTTCACACAGGAGTAAATTAATGAGCTAAAATTCAGAGCATGTTACACTGAAAAACTGCTGAGATCTTCTGCTTTTAACCTTTGACAAAGCTCTCCAGTCCATGACAGCACTTCCGATTAGATGTGCTTATGGTCACAATCCAGAAGGAGGAACGTAGTTCTCCTCTGGTGAGAACTGTCATGTCACACATGACCTCTGCATCTGGGGGGAGAGAGAGAGAGAGAGAGAGAGAGAGAGAGAAGGAGAGAGAAAGGAGGAGAGATCGAGAGAGAGAGAGAGAGAGACAGACAGACAGACAGACAGACAGAGGGAGCCCCTTGATACGTTTTATTTGTTTACCTTTTGCTGTTTGGCAGAACACTTTCATGACTCAATATGTGATCAATGAATCAACTTCTATTTGTATCAAGACAATAAAAAACATCTACGTTGATCAATAACAACAACAACAACATCTCACTCGCTATACAAATAAAATGATCCACAGCTTGGCCAGACAAGGGAACGACATCATCCATCCATTTGCCACTCGTCCATCACTTTTTGACATTTATCCGGGTCCGGTTCACGGTGGCAGTAGATCAAGCAGCTCATTCCACACTTCCTTCTCCTTGGCAAGGCCCTGTAACTCATCCCGAGGCATTCCCAAGCCATCTGGGACATATAATCCTGGGTCTTTACCAGGGTCTTCTCCCAGTTGGATGTGTCTGGAAGACCTCCTTCAGGAGACCACCAGGGGGCATCCTCACCAGATGCCCACATCACCTCAGCTGGCTACTTTTGACATGAAGAAGCAGCAGCTCTACTCTGAATCCCTCCCAGACAGTCGAGCTTCTCACCCTGTCTAGAAGTGTAAACCCAGATACTCCAGCAGAGGAATGTCACGACCACAGCTTCTTCTTTTGATCATGACCCAAAGTTGACGAGCATAACATGAGGATAGGAGCACAAATCCACAGGTAAATTGAGGCTCTCGCTCTCTGGCTCTGGTCCAGCACCAACAAACCTCAGCAGGATAAATTTGCAGCTTTAGGTTTGATATAAATATTAGTGTCATAATAAATGGTTCTTATGAAGAAGTGAAACCAGATGTGATTTAGGAGCCTCAGACAAATCTCAGGTTCTTCATCCAACCACTAGGTGGCAGTGGTATCATGCAAACTTGTCATCAATGGTGTAAATCTTCTTTGTGAGAGTTTTATTATGTATTCTTAAAGTAATTTTGACAGTCACTTACTGTGTTCTGCTAAAGTCTTTAGTTCAGCAGAGTCGGTCAGAGTGCTGACAATCTTCAGCTGAACCCCGCGAGACTTCAGGCTGAGCAGCTTCTGGAACAGCCGCTGACCCTGAGGCAGAGAATGATGTCATACATGACTGCAGCTCAGCGTTTTCCAGTTCGCTTCAAAGGGTCACTTTTTACATCTCAGCAGGACCAACCTCATCAAAGACGAAGCGCGTGCTGAACCAGACTATGATTGCAAAGAAACACCTGGGAAATATGTTCTGCAGTGCTCTTACAGGACGTTTCCACACATTCTGGTACCTGTTCCGCCGGGCCGGGCCTCTCGTCCGGGTTCCACAGGTTTAAATTCCATACAGGAGACATGACTTCAACGGAGTGCTTGGCCTGGTCCAACAGAATGTGGAAAGCCACGGACAGAGGCAGGTGGACTCTGCCATCCACCAAGAGAGACAGATCGTCTGGGATGTTCTCCACAAGCACAATCCTGAAAGTAGGACTGAATGTGACTTCTAGGAAACTAAAGAATCTCTCACAATAATAAAGCATGATTTAAAACATCACATTCATCATGTGATTTCACTCTGTCTGTTACTGCTGGACGTCTCACTGGCAGTCTCTGCTGCAGTTGTCCTCTGTGATCCTGTCCTCGCCGTCTCCCCACAGGTCCAACGCCGAGAACATCAGGGCCACCAGCATAGCAAAGCAGCAGCCCTGGGCCAAAGTGACGATGCACTTCTGCTGCATCTGGAAAGCAACCACACAGAGTCAGCAGAGGTTTATTGTTGGACTTTTAAAAGGAGGCGTTACAGCAGCATCACAGATCTTCAGGTAAAAACATACGCGATAACATGAGTTTGTGTGTGTGCTCAGCTTGTGGGCATTATGTCCAGAGGACTGGCGGTGTGATGTCTCCTGGCAGCACCAGAAGACATTTATAAGGATTGTTCAAGACATGTATGAGAAAGTGAGGAACAGAAGGAGCACCAGAGTGTTTTCTGATGTTTGGAGACGTAGAAACGTAAAATGACTGAACCTTAAGACCCCATTCAGACTGGAGTCCACAGTCAGGCATTTACTGAATGTGAAGGACACAAATCACATTTAAGCTGGATTGTTTTCGATTTGGGCAGCACGGTGGCTTAGTGGTTAGCACTGTTGCTTCACAGTGAAAATGTCATGGGTTCAATTCCCGTGGCCTTTCTGTGTGGAGTTTGCATGTTCTCTCTGTGTTTGCATGGGTTTCCTCCGGGTGCTCCGGTTTCCTCCCACACCCAAAGACATGCGGGTTAGGTGGATTGGAATCTTTGAATTGTCCTTAGGTGTGTGTGTGGGTGTGTCTGTGTTTGTTTGTCTGTTTGTGGCCCTGCAACAGACTGGCATCCTGTCCTGGGTGTGCCCCGCCTCACGCCCTATGGCTGGGATCGGCTCCAGCCCCCTGCGACCCTTAATTGCACTAAGCAGTAGAAGATGGATGGATGTTTTCCATTTGAGATCTGCCGAGGTCTGGGCACAAATACTGGACCTTGTCAGCCGGAAAGTTTACTCTTGGATCTGACACTCAGACTGCAGAAGTCAGTGCTGAGGAAGAAAAACCACTGAGCTGCCACAAAATGCTCACTTTGAAATAAACAAAGAGGACAAGCGAAGTGAACCAGAACGCTGAATTAATGGACAAAAATAACGGCTCTGCTATATTTCTGCTTTTTCTTCATTCCGAACGGCCTGTTTTATCCCAAGTGGAATTATGGATATGCATGACCTGTGGGCCGAAATGGAAAACATTCCTGCCAGGGCAATATGAATCTGTGGCACGATGCGCGTGCGTTGCGCTCAGACTGACTAGGACTCCGGTTGGAGGAGCCTTAATGTCCCTTGGCTGAGTGCAGTTTTGGCGTTTTGGTGTTTTATGCTGGCGTCTGCAGCTGTCACCGTCTCGTTTGAGGCTTTGACGGGTTCACCCAGCCGTCAGCTTGCAATTGCACTTTCTGGTTCAGTCTGGTGTATGGTTGATCACTCATAGGAACTGTATCCTGCTGGGTTCGTGGGAGCAGCATCAACAGCATTTCTCCTCTCGGAGGCCGAACTCCAGAAGTGGACCATTAAAGACAATAAAAACAGGAGCTGCTGTTGCAGGACGGACGTGTCTGTCCACACTTCATGTCTCAAACAATGAGACGACTGCGCTGTCTGCTGACACCTCGGAGCACAGTTACTGTGAAGCTTTCAGTCATTGCCAACCAACATTGACATTCCCTCTTGATCACAGAACAAGACGACGTGAAGACTGGATGGACAGAGTTTTTGTTGGACTAACTTTGGTTCTACTGGAATGAATTTCACTGGCAGTTATTTTTCATCAAGGTTCCCTCAATGGTTCCCACAGTTTTGTCAGAGGTTCTGCATTTGGGTCCCTGCTGTCTGAGGTACAGACGTCCTACAAGGCTGAAAGAACCAACCTGGTCTTCATGGTGGGAACAGTTGGATCCAAATCAGTGGAATATGTTGGGCACTGAATGAGATTAAAGTCAAAATTATGAAGCCACATTGGGGGAGGGGGGAGGGGGTCATTGTGCTGATAAAACAAAACATTTCCTCTTGATAACTTCATGTAGCTACTTCAACCCACTGACCAAGTACTCCTCATTTATGTTTTTGGATGCCAGGTATGTGGACTCACGCTCAGAAACAGGGTGAGAAGTTTCAATATGTGGGAGGGACTCGAAGCAGAACCTCTGATTCTTCACATCCAAAGGACCCAGCTGAAGTGGTTCATACATCTGGCAAGAACGCCCCCTGGTGGTCTCCCTAGAAATCTCTGATTTGATTCTATTTCCTGATTCTATTTCCCATGTGGCTTTGGGAAAGTCTCAGGATCGCCCAGGAGGAGTTAGAGGACTTGACTGAAGATAGGGAAGTGTGGGATGAGCTGCTTGATCTGTTGCCACTGCGACCCAAACCCGGATAGGTGTCAGAAAATTAATGAACGCAGTGAAGGCTGTCCACCTCTGAACCCCTCCTTTGTGTGGGCTACAGTGTACGTTTTCGGCTCAAAGTGATGGACAGAAAACTCACCTGAATTACAAAACTTTAATTATAAAATGATTGAAGATCTCTTTAGACAGGCAGAGGTAGCTCAGTGGGATAAGAACATGGGCTACCAATCTGTAGACTTGGGTTATGGTCTACCTGTGTGTATCCACTTAGTCTGCATTGCCCCTGGCCTTGTTTGGGGAAGTAACCTGTGATGAAGTGGCGTCTGGTCCAGGGGGAACATTTGTTTCCCACTGTGGTATCCAGGGATAAACACCAGCGTGATGGACCTCCATAGAACTTTACGCCTTCTTCAGAGATGATGAGTCTGGATTTGGAGGGTGTGGCGCCTGCTCCGCAGAATCCTCCATCTTCATCCCAAATTCAAGCTCTGTCAGCAGCAGTGAGGATGTCGGGGAAACCGTGGATCATATGGACACCATCTGTGTTTTCCTGTCTGTATCTGAAGGAGCATCATCTCCTCAAAACTGTTCATCCCAGCTGACATATGATCAAATACTACGCTGGTAACAGAGTAACAAAACTACCTCATCTGCACTTGTTTATTTCTTCCCACAACATGCACTTATGGAATATTTCCAGGTTTAATTATTATGTAAGTCAGAATAAGATAGTAACGAGTCCAGAGAGCTGCAGATCTCACCTTCAAGGGCCCCTGTGGGGCTGATCCTGCCATCAGGGTCCTCAAAGTTCTCCCTCTTTATTTGTCTGCCTGTTTTTGTCACTCTGTCTTATTGAAGTACCGCCGCTGCATCACCGTCCTGAAGAAGGAGAGTTCCTGGTCTGATCTGGGTCCTCATATGGTTCTTGTGGGAGTAAAACTGTGTGACTGCGTCTCCACACTGACACAGTGCAGGGAGTGATGGAGAGAGACCGCCCCTTTCATCCACACAGCCAATAGAGTTCTGTCGCTCTGAGTGACTGCTTTTGGGGGGGGGGAGTGCAGCTCTCCCCCCCAGGTCAGCCACTGAGTCAAACTATATATATATATATATATATATATATATATATAAAGAAAGGGTTAAAATGAAGAATATATTTACATTACATGGAATAATAAAAAAAAACTGAAGTGAATTAATGGTGTGAAAATGCAGAGTTGTAAACACAAACCGTATTAACCCTCAAGATATTTTAGTAACTAATATGACCAAGTGGGGTTATTTATGACCCCACTGACTTTATATTGGAATCCTTCTATATAAATAATTGTTTTATGGTTCTTCATATTTATTTCACTCTCTAATTCATTTGTCCGTCAGCCTTTCCATCCTCGCTCTGGGCATCAAGAATCATATCAGTCTCGGTGTTTGTGCAGCTGTAAATCTTGCTATTCCAGGTCTGTTGGCTTCTCTGCTAAACAGTAAAATATAATGATCAGAGTTCGCAAATTACAGCACCACCTGAAGCTGTAGTGTCAATAATCTCATAGATCTTCCTGGGGGTCATAAGTGACCCTGCACAAGTTTGGATTATACTTGCCACACGGATCGGCCGATCCTTGCAAAATTCTGTGAACAAATGTAGGACAAATAGATAGACAAATTCATGGTAGGAAACCTTTTTCAGATTAAAATTAGAAAAATGGTGCACAAAAATATGTGACTGAGTGGGGTCATAAATGACCCCATTCAGTCACTTGAGGGTTAAAAAAGAAAAATATGAAAGCAAATTATTCTTGTTTCTGTCACAAAACCCTTTAAACTAATTACATCCGCCAAGGATGTAATAAAATCATCTGTTTATTTATTTATTTGACTATCTGTCTGTTAGCAGGATTACATCAACACTACTGCACAGAGTTTGACGAAATGTTTACCACTGATACATATTAGGCCATGGAAGAATCCATTAAATTTTGGAGGTGATTCAGAGTCGGATCCAGATTCTGGATAAAGATTTTCCATTATATAGACTTTGAACGATTGCGTCAAAACTACTTCACAGATTCTCACCAAATTTGCACCACAGATGGATATTAGGCCATGGAAGACTCCACTGCATTTTGGAAGTGATCCGGATCTGGATTGCCGGATGTCAGAAATCTCTGTTTGCTCTTGTTTAACTATGGTTTCATGTCATCTCTTTCAGGGATGTCTGTTGACTGAACCTGTTAACAGTTGCAAAATCTAGCAGTATCACATTGTATATTATTGTCTGGTACAGAGTAATGAAAGATATGATTTACAATAAAAATGAATATTTTACTTTTGACTTTTTATGTTTGTATCCATGATGGAATGATTTGCTTAGTACAATATATATATATATATATATATATATATATATATATATATATATATATATATATATATATATATATATATATACGAGGTCTATTAGAAAAGTATCCAACCTTATTATTTTTTAAAAAAAACATATGGATTTGAATCACGTGTGATTGCGTCAGACAACCTTGAACCCTCATGCGCATGCATGAGTTTTTTCACGCCTGTCGGTTGCGTCATTCGCCTGTGAGCAGGCTTTGAGTGAGGAATGGTCCACCCCTCTCGTCGGATTTTTATTGCGAATAAATGTCTGAACGATTTGGAGCTTTGCTGCATCAATTTTTTTCCAGAAACTGTGAGAGACCTCCAGGTGGACACCATTCGAAAAATTAATATGGCTTTCAGGGACGATTTTATGGGGATTAAACAGATTAAGGAGTGATCCAGACGGTTTAAAGACTGGACTCGACAGGCTGACACCCCGCTGGAACAACCAGATCATTTCCAACGTGAACGCTTTGTTGATCCGGAACCTCGTCTGACTTTCACAAAAAGGCAGAAGATGTGGACATCAGCACTTTATCGGCACATTCCACCGTTACAGGAGTTTTTTTCTTGGAAAAAGAAGCAGAGGGACGCGCCACCGTGCCGCTCATGGCGCGGCACAAAACCACCTCAGTGTTGGTCTCTCAGGACAGCTTTCAGGTGGATTTCAGACGGATTCCAGTTGCTTTCCAGACGTGTGAATATCTGATTGTGATTGTGCATGAGCTGGACCTGCCCAAACATGTCCTGGAAGGCTTCATCACGACGTTTCTTTGCGCCGAGCGGCTGCACCGCAACGTGCGATGGAGCCGCTTCTCTTTCCATGACAAAAACTCATGTTTGGGCAGGTCCAAAGCTCCAAATCATTCAGACATTTATTCGCAATAAAAAAACGACGAGAGGGGTGGACCACACCTCACTCAAAGCCTGCTCACAGGCGAATGACGCAACCGACAGACATGAAAAAACTCACGCATGCACACGAAGGTTCAAGATTGGCTGATACAATCACACGTGATTCAAATCCATATGGTTTTTGAAAAAAATAATAAGGTTGGATACTTTTCTCACAGACCTTGTATATATATATATATATATATATATATATATACACTCAACAAAAATATAAACGCAACACTTTTGGTTTTGCTCCCATTTTGTATGAGATGAACTCAAAGATCTAAAACTTTTTCCACATACACAATATCACCATTTCCCTCAAATATTGTTCACAAACCAGTCTAAATCTGTGATAGTGAGCACTTCTCCTTTGCTGAGATAATCCATCCCACCTCACAGGTGTGCCATATCAAGATGCTGATTAGACACCATGATTAGTGCACAGGTGTGCCTTAGACTGCCCACAATAAAAAGGCCACTCTGAAAGGTGCAGTTTTGTTTTATTGGGGGGGGATACCAGTCAGTATCTGGTGTGACCACCATTGCCTCATGCAGTGCAACACATCTCCTTCACATAGAGTTGATCAGGTTGTCAATTGTGGCCTGTGGAATGTTGGTCCACTCCTCTTCAATGGCTGTGCGAAGTTGCTGGATATTGGCAGGAACTGGTACACGCTGTCGTATACGCCGGTCCAGAGCATCCCAAACATGCTCAATGGGTGACATGTCCGGTGAGTATGCCGGCCATGCAAGAACTGGGACATTTTCAGCTTCCAAGAATTGTGTACAGATCCTTGCAACATGGGGCCGTGCATTATCCTGCTGCAACATGAGGTGATGTTCTTGGATGTGGCACAACAATGGGCCTCAGGATCTCGTCACGGTATCTCTGTGCATTCAAAATGCCATCAATAGAATGCACCTGTGTTCTTCGTCCTTAACAGATGCCTGCCCATACCATAACCCCACCGCCACCATGGGCCACTCGATCCACAACATTGACATCAGAAAACCGCTCACCCACACGACGCCACACACGCTGTCTGCCATCTGCCCTGTGAGTGTCAGTGTCAGTGTGAACCAGGATTCATCCGTGAAGAGAACACCTCTCCAACGTGCCAAATGCCAGCGAATGTGAGCATTTGCCCACTCAAGTCGGTTACGATGACGAACTGGAGTCAGGTCGAGACCCCGATGAGGACGACGAGCATGCAGATGAGCTTCCCTGAGACGGTTTCTGACAGTTTGTGCAGAAATTCTTTGGTTATGCAAACCGATTGTTTCAGCAGCTGTCCGAGTGGCTGGTCTCAGACGATCTTGGAGGTGAACATGCTGGATGTGGAGGTCCTGGGCTGGTGTGGTTACACGTGGTCTGCGGTTGTGAGGCTGGTTGGATGTACTGCCAAATTCTCTGAAACGCCTTTGGAGACGGCTTATGGTAGAGAAATGAACATTCAATACACGAGCAACAGCTCTGGTTGACATTCCTGCTGTCAGCATGCCAATTGCACGCTCCCTCAAATCTTGCAACATCTGTGGCATTGTGCTGTGTGATAAAACTGCACCTTTCAGAGTGGCCTTTTATTGTGGGCAGTCTAAGGCACACCTGTGCACTAATCATGGTGTCTAATCAGCATCTTGATATGGCACACCTGTGAGGTGGGATGGATTATCTCAGCAAAGGAGAAGTGCTCACTATCACAGATTTAGACTGGTTTGTGAACAATATTTGAGGGAAATGGTGATATTGTGTATGTGGAAAAAGTTTTAGATCTTTGAGTTCATCTCATACAAAATGGGAGCAAAACCAAAAGTGTTGCGTTTATATTTTTGTTGAGTGTGTGTGTGTATATATATATATATATATATATATATATATATATATATATATATATATATATATATATATATGACAGTATTACAGTGAATTGACAGATTACCCAGTTGTGATGAATCAGACCCCCCCCCAACACCAAAAGTTTCATGATCCGCCCCTGGTCTCTCCTTGTCTGTCCATCTCACAAACATGAAGATAACTGACACATTTGGAGTTTTATGAGACAAACACTGAGCCGCCATCTATCAAATTATGTCACAACAAATTAAAATGATACATATTTTTAAATGCGTTCCGGTAAATTTGAGTCTTAGACAAATATTTGTGAGTAAATCAGCAGCACGTTTTAAAAGTTCCCAGTTATCTTCAGGAATGGATTAGAGTCCAGTGCAAACAGTCACATGTGTGTAAAATAAAGAGCTGCACATCCTTCAGTGGAGACACATTAAAGCAAGCTGGTGGTACTTTGAAGACTTTCTCACAGGTGACCTCGGCCTGACGCAGCAGATGCTGCTGACTGCAGGTGAGCTGCTGCTGCGCTCTGTGAGGCCGACAGCAAAAAACACAAACAAAAAAAGACATAATGAGGGGACAACACGTGACACCAGACAAGGAGACAGAGGGTGAAAAAGTTTCTTCATGCAAACGTCCAACATAGTGTCGCAAAAAGATCAAACCAAAAGAACAACAAGTACCAGCTAAAATAAGTGACATAAACATTTCAAAGCTCTTATTGTAGGATCATCAATAGGTCATCAATTCAATAATCCACCACCAGGTCATCGTAACGCAGTAATAATTAGACAGCGCTCAGTTATGCATGAATTTTGCCTGATCCTGAATTAAAAAGTGCAAAGCCGCTGACCTCACAGACGGGGTCAGTGTTTGTCCTCATCATTGTGATTCTTTTATCATTTTCTTGAAGTTTCTCTTCCAACCTTCAAAGTTCAACACAAGCAAGAAGAAACTGACAGTGTCACAGGAGAGGCTGGTGCAGCAGGCAGCAATCTTTAACCTCAGGAGAACCAGCAGAAAGTGCACTTCTCCTTCAGGCACTGCCAGGGGCCCCCAGCGGCCCCATAATGTCTATAAATGACAAGGTGTTGTTTCCATTATACTATGTGATTGTCATTGTATCCTTCACCAAATGTCATCACAACACTTACATTATGCAAATAAAAATTACATTTCCATCCTGTTGTGCAATTTAATGTATCTATTAACACGGAGCTGCAAAGTCCAGCCCCAAAAATGACCAGAACACTCTCACATACGCCACCATCAAGTAGACATGGTTATTTTCCATAAAGGTAAAAGCTGTGCTGGTCTGTGTGGACACTAAGAAGATGACTTTTAAATCAAAAATGAGTCCAGGCACCAGCACCAGGTCTAGTTATGTCATGGGCTTTGTGGCAAAAAACAAAGATGCAAAAAAACAAGAACAATCAGAGATTTCTGAAGTCCGTCAGTCCAGATCCGGATCACCTCCTAAATGCAGTGGAGTCTTCCATGCCCTAATATCTGCACACGTTCTGTCTCTGTAATACGGCCACGTTCACATTTAATATATCTGAATTTTTATTTGGATTGTGTGGACCTTCTTACTGATAATATCTACAACCTGAAAAAGATTCAAGTAGTGACTCTAATACTCTCACAGAAAGTGTGAATTTTGCGCCTTCTGAGCGCAGCATCCTGAGTTCGTGTGTCTTTTTGTGTAGTTCGTGTTAATCAGCTCTGACTGCAGGCGCCTTGGCGTAATTACATCATTCTGTAAGGTCTGAAAATTTGCACTACAGGGTGCAAAGGAAAGAAAACATTAGCTTTCCATCGCTCATAAATGTACGAATCCGTTTTAAGTCATTTAAGATGCTGATTCCCACAAATTCTTGACTTTTCACTGAAGGTTCCATAGTTGGCTCACCTGTTCAAGTTTGTCTTGGCGTCGGAGCCAGGTGGCTGCAGAGTAGTTCTGCTGCTGAAGAACACTGAAGCTGCTGCGTTTCTGTGGGGACAGACGGGGCCCCAAAGGAGCCGCGAGTGACTCCTCTTGACCCCTTGACCTGGGAAGCAGTTCCATGAAGGAGCTGTGGGACGCCGTGTGAGGTGCTGTGGCTCCAGTCGCCTCTTGTTCCTTCTCCATCGCTCGTTCTGTGTTTGTGTCGAGGTGGGAGGGGCGGGGCAGGTGATGGAGGTGCAACAGCGAGCGCGGGAGACAGTGCACAGTAATGTGATTGGGAAAAGGCCGGAAATGCAATAAGAAGGCTATTAGACATGAAGACACATGAGCACAATCTAAAATCTGATTCCTCCCATTTGCACCTCCTGAACAGTGTTTGGCAGAGACAGAAGAAAGCTTCAGCACAGATCAGGATAAGTACCGTCGGCCCGCAGTGAGCGCACGCAGAAGAAAGACAGTAATTTTATGGTGTTTAAGATATTTAGTCCATAAACATGGATCTAATTAAAAACAGGTTTTACTGCAGTTGCTGCATCAAAACAAATGAACAAACTGGGTCTAGAAATCAGCTTTCATACCATAAAAGGTGTTTTGAGCTTAACAGGAAGAAGAGAAAGAGTGACTCTGCACAGGATTCCACAGAGTCCCCCGAGATCAGGAGCGGCCAGAAAACCAGGCTCCAAACCCATCAGGATCCAGAGTAAAACTGACACTCGGCAGTCACTCCGTCAGAGTTGAACATATCGCAGAGTTAATTTAACACCACTATAGTGAAGCAGATAAGTACGTATGATTTGAATGTTCTTCATAAATCAGTGTTTGAGAAAAAAGTGCTGGCCACTTGAAAATCCAATATGGCAGCCAGGTAGGGGTCAATGAAGAATTACACAGGGGTCAAAATCTAAAAATGCTCCAATCATGTTGAAAAGTACAACACATTATTTGTCTTATCATAAATATTCCAAAAAGGTATAGTTTGGACTATCTATGTCTGACTGTTATGGAGTTATGGGGTAAAAACAGCAAGAATGGTGACAAAGGTCAGTTTCAGTTTGTACAGGGGTCAAAAGATAAAGTTGCATCAATTTTTGTAAAATGTGATGCAAATTATTGGTTGAGTTAATAGGGTTTTAAAAAGGAATAGTTTGCACCATGTGTCATGCTCAGTTGTCACGTTACGTGGTAACATCTGTCACATGCCATAGAATCCAGTGGACGTCAACATTGTTTGACATTTACTTTGCAAACCAAACATTCAACACAGTCAAAACTATTCCATTTATTAATCCTATTAGTTCAACCAATACTTTGCACCACATTTTACCAAAATTGGGGCAACTTTAACTTTTGACTCCTGTACAAACTGAAACTGACCTTTGTCACCATTCTTGTTTTTAACCCATAACTCCATAACATTCAGTCACAGATCATCCAAACTATACCTTTTTGCAATCTTTGTGACCAGACACATAATATGGTATATAGCTTTCAATATGATTGGAGCATTTTTTAGATTTTGACCTCTGTGCAATTCTTCATTGACCCCTACCTGGCCGCCATATTGGATTTTCAAGTGGCCAGTACTTTTTCCTCAAACACTGATTTATGAAGAACATTCATGTCAAATCTGATGCTTGCACTACTAAACTGACTCTGTAATACAACTAAGAAACAGATTATTACCTCCAACAAACAGATGGAGTTTGATTCATAGGGCTTTGTGACATCATAAGATAGTGTGCACGCATGCACGTGCACACATGCACACACACACACTTCTTGCTTGAAAAGTCCAAAAGCAATAAAAGTTCATCAGCACCTCACAGGCATGTGTTCAGTCATCAGCAGCAGGTCAAACTAGACACACTCAGAGCGCGCCCCCCTCCACTAGGACAGCTCTGTCTGCAGGACACCTCAAAAACAACATCAACCAAAGTCTGGAGGCTGCAGATTAACAAAATATTCTCTGATCTCCTGCTACAAAGAACCTGCAGGTTGGAGGTCACTGCACCTAATAGTGCATATTTATATTAGTATGTTTAAATGAGCAAATAAACTTTCATTTAATCTGAAATTGACGTATTCATCAGTGAACAGAAAAGACAAACCCTGTGGACAAGGATGGTGAAGGTCAGAGTGAAGGACACCTGCAGGAGTTAATGTAAAAAAGAAATATGCACAAACGTGATTTAATCACAGTTTGTGGGCGTGGTCAGAGATGTGAGCTGATTGGACCCTCAGCTAACTCTATTAAGGATTTGTTGTGAGGTCACCAACGGATTGTCACTGTTAGTGAAGCAGGCGTGTATCAACAGTGCGCGATGGTTTCCCGGGAGACGACCCGCCTCAGTGTGAATCACAGCAGTGCACACTCAAATTACGCGACAACTTTTCTTCTTTGCAGTCATTTTATTACATTTCTTGGTAGCTCTGGAAAAAGGAGCAAAGTTTACAGTGAGAATGCACGTTATACTAATCAAATAATTATCTCAAAATTAAGCCCATTCTGGATGGAACAGGAACCAAATTTTGCAGTGGGTCGAGGAAATTTCAACATAAATTCCGTAGCATTTGGAGTTTTGCACTCTGAGTCATCTTCTTGTGATAAATGAGTTTCCAAACACAGTATCTCTGGATTATCATGCATTTTACTGGAAATGAGACCATTTATACAGAGGTATTGTAAGATCCACATTTAACTTCAGATCATTACAAAAAATAAATAAAAAATAAACAACTAAAAATAAAAACAAAACAATGAAAATATCCTCCAAAGTGCTCCAGCCAACCAATTACAACAAATCCATAAAATATCAGCAGGGTTTTTGTAAATTTTTCTGAACAGGTTACATTTACATGTAAAAAAAAAAAAAAAAAAAAAATCAGTATGAGGCAAAATATCAGAGCACTGACGCTGTTCTTTACGCCATCTTTACATCGACAATAAATTAAAACTGTGGGACGTTTGTCACAGTCACGCTAGTGTTATGGAACTTCAAAGCAGTATTTTTTAAAAACATAATTTATTGTTGGATTAGCTTTAGCCTTCACTTGAGATATCTATGTGGATAATTCACATAAATTTATCAAATGAATTAACGCTGACACAATCACAGGAGTTTTGACAGAGCTAGCTAAACAACATCCCAAAGGTTAGTGCTTAGCCAGCGAGTCCACAGTTTCATTTCTGTTCGTAGTTCAAGATATCAATAGATTCCCGTCATAAGACTGTTAGCTCACTCAGGCAGCAATTGAGCTGGCTAATAAGCAAGCTAGCCAAGCCTAGCAGATGCAACACCTGGTCGGGCTACTAGGTTGGCTAGTTAGCATGCAGCTAGCTCTCAGACAAGCTCATAAAAAGTGTATTCAGCTGATTGTACTCAAGTAACATTTGCTTCCTCCCCAGTTACATTAATAAATAGTTATTCGTAATTAATAACTATTTATAAGTTTTTTTAAATATTTCAACCTAGCATTTCAACTTGCATTTAGCTACAAGCAACAGCAAGCGACAGCGGCAAAGCGGCGACTTGCTGTTCATTTTCAGTCAGAGTGGGCTTTTTGCAGCAACAAGAGATAACGGTCGCCCTGCTGCCAGCTAGACGGGGACAAAATAGACTAGACATCTATCTTATGTAAATACTTAGTGATGCAACGTGGTGACTGCCGAGTGAATCTGCAGCGTGACGTCAGCTGATTGTTTGCTCAAACAAAATAACCCAATATGGATGAAAACGTGCCGAAACAGCTTATTTCTGTATAAGTCTAATATGTTTCTCTCATGTTTTGCAGAGGTTAGCAAGAAATAAACATTTCTAAATCTAAAAGCTGTTTTCAGAGTGATTTACAAGACATTTTATGGAGATGTTAGCGTGCATGCCCATCAAGCGACAAAGCCAACTGCTTGTCGGCGCCATTTGTAGTTAATATGACGTTCGGGTTAGCTCCACACTGACTACACAAAGCTGCAGCAGCTAGAATTGAGCGCAAGAAACAAGACAGCATGATGGGAAAAATTTGGTGCCAGTCACCAGTTGAACAAGGTTTCAAAGTACGTCATCAGAAAACGTGAGAAACGTTCCTCGACAGTCAACGACTTTTTACCCTGTTTTAATACATAACCCTCTCGTTCCTCTGTGCTAAATATATTTATATATCAGCTCTGAAAAGTGCAAAGAAACAAGTCTGACGTCCGCTACACGTCTCCTTTGCACAGCAAATGTAACGGAATGATTGTTTGCTCAAGGGCACTGTGGACAAAATGCATCTGGATGATGAAAATCTATTTTAGAAATAATGTTTCAAAAAGGTCACAATTTAAATCACTTCTGAATTTAAACCCACAAATTTATATATATTAAAATGCTCAAATAATAATATACCTTTTTTTTCGGAGTATAAGTCGCACTGCCTCTTGGAAATGAAAAACCCACACATATGCACTGGATTATAAGTCACACCTTTTTTTCTGTCTTATCAGCTCATTAATTTGGGAATTTTATGCACTGTTGTTGTGTACGTCTAATTGTTGGCATCTATTCTTTTATTATTGGAGTTTATGTTGTTTAGTGCTGTAGTTCCTGCGAAAATACAATATAGATAGTTACTATAATTATTCTAATTATTATGAATAACAAATGCAGAATTTTTGGTATAGTATAAGTTGCAGGTCCTCCCAAATTAGTAAAAAAACAAACACAAAAACGATACAAAATAAACAACAACAAAAAATAAATAAAACAAACAAACAAACAGTGATAAGTACCGAAATACGGTAGTCAAAATTTAGGGCAGAGAAATTCAGACTGAAAAATTAAATTCAAATGGACACCAAAGGACAAGAATAATCTCCATTTTCCTTTGGTTGGACAGCTTGGGAAAATTTTTGGACTTTTTGAGCTTCAATTCCCATCATGCATCAGTGCTGTGGAAGGTTAATGTGAAGATTTAATGTTAACCATGATCACAACTTTCTGTAGCACTAAAGCTTAAATCATAAAGAGAAAGAAATTTCAAATCCTTCATAATTAAATTAGATGAAGAATCCTTTATAACAGACAAGTTTATTTAAAAAGAAAGGAAAGATTATATATATATATATATATATATATATATATATATATATATATATATATATATTTTTTTTTTTTTTTTTTTTTTTTTTAACTTGAATACACATTAACTTCGATTTTTATATCTAAATCTGTGTATTTTGATTAAGCATTTATTTGAATTCTTTTTTAAACAATTTGTTCTTTTTTGGGATCAACATTAGATTTTTAGTTTTTATTTAAACACGCAGACACATAATAAATCAGCACACAGAAGAAGGCAGAGTGGGACCTTTGAAGTTACCAAACATTTACATTTTGCACAGAACCCGTTATTCTCCCAACGAATTATAAAGTGCACTTTTCGAAAGTACAACACGACGACAATGTTTTTATGAATAATTTTATGCTGGGACACGTTTCTTTGACGCCGTGGCACATTTCTGGTTTTGGGTTTTACTTTGGCCTCGGTCAGCTGACTCACGTGGATCCATCATGCCCAAAGGCATCTCAAAGGAAGATTACATGTCACTTTTTTATGAGTTAAAAATATTAGCATCACACGCAGTAAAGTGTAAACGGCGCTGATTGATCATAAACAGGTTTTGTTCTCAACAACAAAAATCTAACTGCATATTAGCTCATAATCCATCAGAAGCCAGTCGATCAATAATGACGGTTTCAGTCCATCCTGCTTCCAGCGAACTGACACACTGTAGTATTTGAGTTTTACAAAACCCTGGTTCAGTCTGAGGGCTTTTGCTGGGAAACGGGCATCAAGGTTCTGGTTCCTGCTCTGCCCCGTCTCCATGGTCAGAGGGTCCACGAGGTTCACTGGTGGTTCTTTCAGGTCTAGAGGCTGCAGAAGCCTCCGTTCCAGAAACCACCATTGCTGCCACCTGCTCCGTGCCAGGACAGAGCTTCTGGTTGGTCCCAAGAGGACTGGTCAGGTTCAAGTTGGACAGGGCATCCAGGGTACCGTCTGGGTCCACCATCACATCGATGACTGTCAGATTGGGCAAACATTTCAAATTTATTTAAATTAAACACAAGATTTTACAAATCTAAAAAACAAAAGCCTCCAAAATACCCGTGATACAGATCCTTGACCAGTGTTTCTCCTCAGTCGAGCCCCATAGCCAAACCTGTGATACGCCGCCACTCTAAAGACACCCAAAAAATTTGTTAAAACTTTCACCATACTGTGACAGATTGGTGTCACGTCCTATGACTGCTGGATCACACATTACGTGCCCGCCTTCATGGGAGGAGCCAAAGTCCTCTTAGCTTTCATCCGTCTGGCTTTGTCACATGTGGAACACATTTCAGATACACGTTTAAATCTATTCCAAGACCAAGTTTATTTATAATATTTAGGTTTTCCTGAAAGAAAACATACACAGTTCTGATTCTGTAGTGTGAACGTCTAGTTCCACTTTCAGTTTAAAATGCTTTCACTGTTCAGTAACTGTACAGAAACAGCATCAGCTTAACGTAAGTTCTGTTCAGGCTAAAACTCAAGTTGACATTCTGTCATCCTGCTAACGGGCAAGTGCGGCTCAATCACACCTTCACAAAATGACGTCATTAGTACTCATACTTTTATATGCCAACATACGTTCTGAAGTTTCTTGCAGCTGCCCTTTTTGACCCGGCACACTGCCGGTGCTGTCCAATGGAACGGAAAACACTGGTGAAGACTAGGGATAGGTATCGATAAGATTTTATCAATACTGATACCATTATCGATTCCGCTTATTGATCTGATTCCTTATCGATTCCCTTATTGATACCTCTTGTGAATTTTTTGTGCACTAAAAGTAGGCTTTACAGGTTTTCTATGTCGGCGGGTCAAAGAGCTTTTTCTTGTCGTGCACCCGCTCTGTGGAACGGTCTTCCTGCGACCGTGAGGCAGTCGGAGTCCGTGGACATTTTTAATTCAAAACTTAAAGCCTATTTTTTTTCTCTTACTTATGAATAGTTTTTATTTTTTATCTGTTTTATTCTTTTACTTCTGTTTTTAATTATGTATTTGAATTTTTTAATTTTTATTTATTTATTTCAATTTTTTATGTTGAATTGTTCTATGTGAGGCGCCTTGAGACAGCTTTTGTTGTGATTTGGAGCTTTATAAGCCGATTAAATTGAATTGAAATTGAACAACATTTTAAACCAAATAAATATGAAATTGGTCACTGGATCCATAAACTTTGGACATAATAAACTCTACATGGTGGATCGTTGATCTCTGGACATAAATAGAAATAAACAAAATCTGCAGTTTTTGTCAAAAGCATTTCCTTTCAGACATTATTGGCATGAATGTCTTTCCATACATCTGAGCTGAGCTCTTACAGCTGACTGCGCTGCACGTCAGGATGTAATTTATAAAGAAATACAGCATGTCTCATTTTGGGAGGAAAAAACATTTTAGTGGATTGTAGTTTCTTGTCTGTATTACAACGTTTGTAAGAGGTATCATTTTATTTAAAGCGGCGATTCATTTTGAAGTTTAAATTCCGACTGGACTCTGTCTCGGCAGAGAGCCGTGCAGCGTTTGGAGCTGTGCCAACGGAACGGAGGACGATTCTCATTTCTTGACTGCAACAAGAAAAGAGTCCCAGTTAGTGACTTTAATCCACACAAAAGTGACTCAAAGTATTTTAATGGCTTTGAGAGGAGTTAAGAAGCGGATTTGCCATTTCTGAAGAGCAGCGAATCAAAGAACCAATGAGCTCGTGGATTGAAGCATTGCTTGAATGGTTCATGCTTCAAAGTGGAGTCGCACTGCAGAAACGGTTGATTACAGACCCGCTGCAGGGTCTGTAATCAGCGTAGAGAAATGATCATTTTCCCGACAAACACCCTCAAAAACAACGGCTGCTCCGAAGGACCGATAAGGGAATAGTTAAGCAAAAAGGCTATTGATATCGGTGGATCGAATCATTTCTTAACGATACTCGAAAAGAACCGGTTCTTGATACCCAACCTTAGTGAAGAGTGAACTATGAGGAAAAGGATGAAGTCCATACCGAGAAGCTGTCTCTCCACCCTCTTCAGGTCCTGGACAATACTGCAAATCTCCTGTTAGGGAATAAAATAAAACATTTATGATGGGTGAAGGTGTGATTAAGGAACTGAAATTCAAAGGACTTTCAGCCCATTCTCATTGGGGGGATCTGTGTGGAAAGAGTCAGGGACATCTGTTTCCTCTGAGACCTGGAACAGGAACACCACATACCTGGTAAAGAAGGCACAGCAAAGACTCCACTTTCTGAGAATCCTCAGGAAAAATAAAATCAACCAGAGATGTCTGGAGAAACACGCCACATGGCCAACATGTCGAAACTGACACTCCGTCACAATGCAAGTGACACTTCTCATCCTAGTCTCCATAAGTAACTGCTTGTTTGATACAAAGTCATCACCGTAGGTCACTGGTTAGAGTCCAGGTCTCACAATCATACAGTAAGACAGGAAGCAGCAGGACCCTAAAGACGTGGACCCTCATGAAGTCACCTCATGTCTCTATAGGCTTTTCCCAGGGGTCTCTCAATCTCAAAGGCTGAGGACCCAGAGACATGAATGTCACTGCTGAGATAAGTGAACATCTCTCCAAGTTCAATGTAGATACACTTCTGATTATTGAGTCTGGGAAGTCACTAAAGGCGGGGATGTCAGTGTTGATCCAGGACAATCACAAACCCACACAATCCGATTCTTCACTCAGCATCTCAACTGTTGCAATCAGAGTATCCACTGATTCCGTAAAGATAACAGCATCATCTACAAAGTCAAAGTCAGTAAAATGTTCCTCATCAACAAAACCACAAGCTGACCCATCACCCACTTTATGCAAGCATTGAAAAGTGTCGGAGCCAGAAGATATCCCTGAGGAACTCCAGTTTTCACTGGGAAAACTCTGAGTCTCTGCCTCTGCTCCATATCTGTGTATAGGCTGTCTATGATGTCCAGGAAGTTCTTGGGACTTCCACAAATGCCCATCAACTGAATCAAATGCTTTATGAAAATCAACACAGGCTGTTATGAAGCACTGGCGACATTCACGCCTGCATTCCGAGTACTCGCACGGCGAGAACGCGGATGATGGTTGACTTGTCAGGCCTGAAGACGGACTGTTCCAGTCGCAGAGCAGCAGGAAGCTGGAACTGAGTCCTATTAAGGATGTGTGGTTTGATCTGCTGACATCCCTGGAGCTGTCAGAACTGAACACAGTCACTTTAGTAAATAATCAGATCTGCTGCTGTTTGCAAAAAACACAAATTCACAGATGTGAGGACACACTGTATTCATTAAATCTGACAAAAACCTGATGGTGGAAATACATTCTTAGGAAATATTAAATTGCTGCAGGCATGGGGGGAGGGGGGGTTGGGGGGGAGCACCTTTCAGTGTTTGCATTTATAAGGAGCAATGCCAAAAAATATCCCCACATTAGACTGATTAATTTTGCCTAAATCCACTGCTCTGAAAGTCCTGTGTGTTTGTGTGTGTATGTGGGTTCCATTAAAGTTTATGTTTTTTCTTTACGTTCACATATTTGACACTGACTCACACAAATTATTTCTTTGTGGTTCAATGATACTATAATGTTTGGTTATAATGTAGTTTTCACATTTAAAGTGTGAACATAAGTCACTTTTTTTCATTAGTTTAGAAGATACAGCGGCTTATACACTGAAAACTCACATGTTCATTATCATTAGTCATAATAATATAATTAGTAGAACTATTTATTTTAGGATTTCCCAGGAATCAAAGCATAATAAACTACAGTAAAAGAAACTCCAGTAATAAAAGTGCACCACAACAATACACCAAATCCAAAATGAAAGAGCTGATAATTCAGAAAAAACTTATACTTATACTTTTGAAAATAAGGTAATATTAGCTCCAAAACCGCTTCAATAAACATTTAAGACGTTGAGTTTGACTTTTCAAGGTCATCCAAGGTCAAACGACCAACTGAAGGGTGATGTATGACTTCCTATTCGTGTTTAAAAATCCACGATATAGAAGAACAGAGCCTGCATTTTGAAAGCTAACGGGAATCGAACCAGGGATGCTGAACATACATGTCACGTGGAGTCAAGAACCTTGTAGTCTATGATCTGCACCATAACTCCTCCCCCAGAAGTACACAGATGTCTTTAAATACAGTGGGGAAAATAAGTATTTGACCCCCTGTCAGTTTTGCAGGTTTTCCCACCTACAAAGAATGTTGAGGTCTGTAATTTTTATCGTAGGTTCACTTCAACTGTGAAAGACAGAATCTAAAAAAAAAAAAAAAAAAAAAAAAATCCATAAAATCACATTGTATGATTTTTAAATAATTAATTTGCATTTTATTGCGTAAAATAAGTATTTGACCCCCTAGAAAAACAGAGCTTAACAATTGGTACAGAAACATTTGTCTGCCATTACAGAGGTCAAATGTTTCCTGTAGTTCTTGACCAGGTTTTCACACACTGCAGCAGGGATTTTGGGCCACTCCTCCATACAGATCTTCTCTAGATCTTTCAGGTTTGGAGTTTCAGCTCCCTCCAAAGATTTTCTATTGAGTTCAGGTCTGGAGACTGGCCAGGCCACTCCAGGACCTTGAAATGCTTCTTACGGAGCCCCTCCTTAGTTGCCCTGGCTGTGTGTTTGGGGTCATTGTCATGCTGGAAGACCCAGCGATGACCCAGCTTCAATGTTCTTACTGAGAGAAGGAGGTTGTTTGCCAAAATCTCGCAATACATGACCCCATTCATCCTCCCTTCAATACGGTGCAGTCGTCCTGTCCCCTTTGCAGAAGAGCACCCCCAGAGTATGATGTTTCCACCCCCATGCTTCACGGTTGGGATGGTTTTCTTGGGGTTGTTCTCATCCTCTAAACATGGTAAGTGGAGTTGATTCCAAAAAGCTCTATTCTGGTCTCATCTGACCACATGACCTTCTCCCATGCCTCCTCTGGATCATCCAGATGGTCACTGGTGAACTTCAAACGGGCCTGGACATGTGCTGGCTTGAGCAGGGGGACCTTGCTGCCCTGCAGGATTTTAAACCATGACAGCATCATGTGTTACTAATGTAATCTTTGTGACTGTGGTCCCAGCTCTCTTCAGGTCATTGACCAGGTCCTCCTGTGTAGTTCTGAGCTTTCTCAGAACCATCCTTACCCCACAAAGTGAGATCTTGCGTGGAATCCCAGACCGAGGGAGATTGACAGGCATTGTTGTGTGGGCCGCTGAAGAGGAGGTACTGCTGGCCCACCACCACAAGATGGCGCCCTGCTTGAAGTGAAGGCTTCAAGCACGAGAGGGCATCGGAGCGACCGGGAGTGACAGCTGTCACTCATCACCATCACCAGTTGTCACTCATCCACTACTCATCACCATCACCATAAAGGCCGGACTGCAACTCCACCTCCCTGCCGAGAAATCAGCTACCATAAAGGTAATTCTCTGCTGAATCTAAACCGAACAATAGTCTGATCTCTTTTGCAGCCATTTTCCTGTGACGTTTTCCTTGTCTGCTGTATTGGCGTTTGGTGTGGATTGCGACGGCTTCGCCTCACACCCCAACCAGATAAGTGATTACACAGGAGCTGCACGAGTGTGTTATTGGAGGTGGAGGTTCTCCCTCCTTAAGGAACACAGACTGAGTGATTACTGAGTGTGTGAACCCACACTCATCTGTACTGTTTCTATTCTCTCTGCCAGCAGTACCAGGTCTGACAGCTGCAGATGGTGGCCACCTGGGGACCCAGGACTTGGCGGCTCAGGTGTTCTTCAGATCTGTTGGTGGTGGAAGCCATGTGGGATCAGGATTGTTTCTGGACGGACATCTCCTATCCTCGAGCCTGCCCACACGTCACTCAACGTATAATTGACTGTTTTTCCAAACCTGTTTTGTCTGTATTCCGTTGTGCACGTCATAACATTAAATTGTTACTGTTTTGTCTTATCCATTGCCCGTTCATTTACGCCCCCTGTTGTGGGGCCGTGTTCCTACACTTTCACAACAGTCATCTTGTGTTTCTTCCACTTTCTAATAAATAATCATAACAGTTGTTGTCTTCTACCAAGCTGCTTGCCTGTTGTCCTGTAGTCCACCCCAGCCTTGTGCAGGTCTACAGTTTTGTCCCTGGTGTCCTTAGACAGCTCTTTGGTCTTGGCTGTGGTGGACAGGCTGGAGTGTGATTGATTGAGTGTGTGAACAGGTGTCTTTTATACAGGTAACAAGTTCAAACAGGTGCAATTAATACAGGTAAAGAGTGCAGAATAAGAGGGCTTCTTAAAGAAAAAATAACAGATCTGTGAGAGACAGAATTCTTGCTGGTTGGTAGGTGTTCAAATACTTATTTTCCCCACTGTACTTTTTCACTTGCACAGAGACACAGTGATGTTGTGTGGCTGTGTGGGGACAGATGGGCTCGAACCGCCTAACTCCCAAACAGAAGGTTCCTGGTTCAAAGCTACCTGTGCCCCCATTTGCCATGTACATCTGCAGCTGTAACAGGAAGAGCATCCGGCATAAAAACTGTGTCAAATCTACCAGACAGGAGCAAAGATGGTGTCAGCGAGTGACGGTTCATCACCTTGTTGGAGCTGTTGAGCAGTAAGGCATCATGTTCTGCCTGCAGTTTGTTCTCAATTTCATTCCATTTTCTCTCTTTATCTTTGAAAAGAATCCTGCAGCGAAAGAAAGAAAAAAAAAAAGAGATAAACTTCACATGGCTCTTCACAGGGACGCTCCTGACTGTGGAAGCAACAGTGAGTGAGGAGACACTGCAGGGATGAAGAAGGACTTTAAACTGTCGTCCTACGCGTGAAATTAAAGAACCAAAGAGTGTTAGCTGGCCCACTTTCACCCAGAAACACAGACTATAATTAACAACATTTAGACTTTTCTAAATCCAGCACGTCATAGAACAACATCTCTTCATGTCTGAGTCTCACCTGATTTTGTTGGTGGTTTTATCCACAGACTGACGGATCCGCGCTGAGAGTTGAGTCACAGATTCCAGCAGGAAACTGTCGAAGATGACCTGATGGACGAAGTGAAGACACACATCAGCGGTGCTTTTATTCAGCAATCAGAGTCCAACTGGAGTATAAACGTTACAGACACTGCAGCTCGCGAGTCAAGTTCAGACACCCGCATCCGAACTTCAGTCCAATCAACAACACTCAGGAAGCAGCTCAGTTACTCAACTCTGCCTACAGGTGGCGCCCTTTAGTGGAACAATATGGCATATTCAAGCCAATCAATGAAGGACTTGTAACTTCATAATTAGCTAATATTAGCATCAGCTAGAGATTCTTAAAACCAGATCAGGTTTGTAGGCAGCAAAAACCCACAGTCAAGATTTGAAATCTTTAAGAAACCAGTTTCTGTGTCTGTCGCTTTAAATAGAAATGAGCAGCTGCTTTCTGTGTCACATGTGGGCGTGTCTGACAGTGCTCAGGTGCGTCAGTGGGCGTGTCTGACAGTGCTCAGGTGCGTCAGTGGGCGTGTCTGACAGTGCTCAGGTGCGTCAGTGGGCGTGTCTGACAGTGCACAGGTGCGTCAGTGGGCGTGTCTGATAGTGCACAGGTGGCTGGCGTGTCTTACAGTGTACAGGTGGCTCAGTGGGCGTGTCTTACAGTGTACAGGTGGATCAGTGGACGTGTGTTACAGTGTACAGGTGTCTCAGTGGACATGTGTTATAGTGCACAGGTGGATCAATGGGCGTCTCAGAGCAGCAGGAGTTCAGTCTCAGGTGACATGAAAAAAAACTCTAAGATGAACCATTTCAGGTCTAAATTCATTCATTCCAGTTTTCTGGGAACATGACAGGAAATATTTGTACTACATGAACATGTTTACATTTTGGGGTGGATACAAATGCTTTCATTTGTATCTTTTGTATGTGAAGTCCAGAACCTTTATGGCACAGAACTCATTAGCATTGTGATAAAAAGTATTTTCATATAAAGGTTTTGATAAAAATTTACGAAGCATTTTGGTCTCACTGAGGAGGAACCATTGCAGAGGACAGTTTGGGTTTTGATAAAAGTATCAACTTTGATTTAACTCACATCATCTCTGTTCCATGTCTGCCGGCGGATGGACTGGGACTCCTGCCCGTTTGATCCACGAGGCCGAAGTTCCACAGACCGGCTGGTGGTTCCCATCAGCTCCAAACCTTCATCAAAACAACGTTCCTCCAGCTGAAGCACAAAGAGAGGTTAGGACCCCACGTTTGGTCCATCAGTCCTCAAACTGTGGTGTGGTGTGTGTTGTTGGTGTGATGACGGTACCAGAGGTCCTGGGTCCGTGGCTGCTGGACTCACAGAGTCGATTTCTCCTGCTACGTCGTGAATCTCTCTGGCGAGCATGGCGAGGTCTTTTGCGAGGTCCTGGCTAATCCTGACATACATAGATAAAGAGAAAATGAGCAACAACCAAACCTCTGTTCCCTAACAAGATTACTGATTCTTGCACAAACGCTCATAACCAAAGACATTAAGTCACTAAACGAAAGAGAAAAGCTTTTTAAAAAAATACTTAAGAAAAGCAGGAGAAGCTCAGATTGTCCTCTCACACCATCGCTGCAGACAATAAACCAAAATATATCATCATGAATGACGGCTGTCACATATCAACCAAATCAATGAAGGGTCGGGTGGTGGTGGTGGTGGGGGGGCATTTGTAGCATTCTATTAATGGCCAATGCACCTCTCACACCTAGAAGAGTTTTGTACTTTAATAACTCCGAACACGTTGGCTGAATTCTCCAACCATCTGCATAGAGCCTTTCCAGACAGCTGCACCACTCTGTAAAAGTCAAGAGAAGTCCTTGCCAGAGTCTGTCGGGCTCCCAGCCTCCGCGCCCCTGCCTGCACTCAGCTCAGGACGGCATGGCGCATGTCCAGTGCAATTCATTTCAACTCTGGATGAACTTAACATGCACTCCATCCTCAGCTCTTGATATCTTGTGTAACGGCTCATTTCCACGAACCTCTGTGTCTGTAGCCATGACGACCATTTACGGTGCATCCAGAAAGTATTCACAGCACTTCACTTTCCACATTTTGTTATGTTACAGCCTTATTACAAAATGGATGAAATAATTTTTTTTGTCAAAATTCTACACACAATACCCCATAATGACGTGATTTTTTTTCAGATTTTTGCAAACTTATTAAAATAAAACACACTAAGAAATCACATGTCCATAAGTATTCACAGCCTTTGCCATGAAGCCGAAATAGAGCTCAGTTGCCTTCTGTTTCCACTTGTCATCCTTGAGATGTTTCTGTAGCTTCAATGGAGTCCACCTGGTGTCAATTCAGTTGATTGGACATGATTTGGAAAGACACACACCTGTCTACATATAAGCAGTGGTGGGCACAGCTAACCAAAATTTAGCTTTAGTAACAGATAATCAGCTAACTGAAAAGTTATCTTTTATAAAGAAACCACACAAAAATGTATCGGAAGCTGCAGCTAACCGATAACACATAACTTCCATTGTTGTCTCTGGTACACTTGCAACTACTAACAAGCTGATTTTGAGTTTTAACACCACAATCACTTCTGGTAGTGTCAATGGCACCACAGACTCAAACAATGAGTCAGCACTTCCGTCATTGAGCACCCTGCTGGAAGCTCCTGTTTACTACATATTTTGCAGCAGTGAAGTAGTTGAGAGGAGCAGCGAAGCTCAACTCTCTACTCAATAGTATTGTCGCCGTGAGGCGGAGGTCCTGAAAAATAAAACAGTGCTGACTTATGGTTTTTATTTATAAATAAAATTAATACCGATAGAATAAGTCCATTAATGTCAATTCTGTCTTTTAATTTTAAATAATGCACTAATTCTGAAATTTTGTAACAAACACAGACAGATGCCAAAGGGATTATGGGTAAAATGTGCCTCACAAACAATTGGTTGATTGGTTGACTCATTCATTCTATGTAAAAACCAACACGTTAATGTGAGGTGTGTGTGTTGGTGTTTACATATAAATGTGCTTTTGTAAAATGTGCCTTTTTTAATTGGTAAAAAAAAAAGCCATTTGTTATAAATGTTTGTAACTATTAAGCTTTGTTCATCACGCCTGCAAAAATGTGTTTGCAGTTTAAAAATTATCAGACCAAAACTTACTGGAAGATAATTGGTCCGCTGATGGTTTTCAAAGTTATCTGAAAAGCTAATCCGATAATGAAAACATTAGCTTCGAAAATCAGCGGTTAACGGATTAGCTGAACTGTGCTCACCACTGCATATAAGGTCCCACAGTTGACAGTCAGAGCACAAACCATGCATGAAGGCAAAGGAATTGCCTGGAGGCACAAATCTGGAAAGGGTACAGAAACATTTCTGCTGCTTTGAAGGTCCCAGTGAGCACAGTGACCTCCATCATCTGTAAATGGAAGAAGTTCAGATCCACCAGGACTCTTCCTAGAGCTGGCCACCCATCTATACTGAGGGATCAGGGAGAAGGACCTTAGTCAGGGAGGTGACCAAGAACCCGACAGTCACTCTGTCAGAGCTTCAGCATTCCTCTGTGGAGAAAGGAGAACCCTCCAGAAGGACAACCATCTCTGCAGCAAACCACCAATCAGGCCTGTATGGTGGAATGGCCACAATGACCCTAAGCACACAGCCAAGATATCAAAGGAGTGGCTTCAGGATAACTCTGTGAATGTCCTTGAGTGGCCCAGCCAGAGCCCGGACATGGATCCAACTCTCTGGAGACTTTGGAGTAATTTTTAAACAGTTTGAGAAACACTTTTAAGTTAGAAAAAGATATTAATATAAATTGTGATATTTTACCAATATACTCATGGACCAGCAGTGGTCCACGGGCCAATCTTTGAGAAAAAGCTGGTCTGTATGTGGAAATGAGGGGTAACTTATTTGGTTTGTGGCTTGAAAATTGCACCCCGAGTTCTATGGAGCCTATACTGGGCCGCCTGTAGCCTATCGTGAGGTGACTAACACACACAGGTGGTGAACATTTCAGACATGCTGAAAACTGTCACAGGTTTAACCGACTTTTCTGACCTGTGCTGATCTGTGCTATCCTGTGTGTGGAACTCAATCAGGCATAGTTACTAGTCCTGCTAGTCTGCACAGTAATTGTTTCTAACTGCAGATTCTTGACATACCTGGCAATTTCCTCACTGTGCGCTGTCCAGTCCCTCATGTACTCATCCTGTTCTCTGGACTGTGGTCTCAGGGCAGTCAGGCCTGCAGGGTTGGGAGTGGATGGGCCAGAACCTCCGAGCTGGGCTACCCGAGTCGAAGGAAATGGCCTTGCGTGGGCCTCCTTAGACGTGTGACGGTTTGAGCCGTACTCATCCTCTGATGTGGAGGCGTACTCTGGCACACGGCGCCACCGAGTGCCAGCTAACAGAAGCAAGGAGAAGCACTTCTTGAATAGGGCAATGATGTTCTTGAGTTTTGCATTTATACAGATATTAACAGAAACTAGCTGTTCAAAGTGCTTACGTGCAGCTGTGATGTGTCCATGAGAGGACGTCCCTTTATTCTTGTCAGGCAGCTTGGAGGCACTGTTCGCTCTAGCTCTGGGTCCAGACACTGAGGTCACACTGGACCCTCTCAGTCCTTGTCTGACCGCGTAATCAGCTGCCGCACTCCGGGGTCCCAGACCTCGACTCCTTGTCACAGTGGCCTCTGAGTCACTCTGGGCTGAAGGGGAGCCCACCCTCGGCCTCCTCGGCTGTGCCAGAGCCTCAATTCTAGACATTCCCCTCAAAGCAATACCTGTCTTTGATGTGGAACTAGCAGTGGAGGCCTCAGAGGCTACTGACATCTGATCCAGATCAGCAGGTTCCATGTCTGATGAGTCCCCCAGCCGGGCCCGCCTCAGCAGTGATGCCCTGGTGGGCCGGGGCTTAGGGACACTGCTGGCTTTACTGGAACTGCCAGCTGCCGAAGCACCTGAGGGCTGGGTGACCTTTGCCCTACTGGACTTAGTGGTGCCACCTGCTGTTGTGCTGCCTGTTTGGGCTCTGGCATGTGGGCCTTTGGATTTCTGTGTGGAGGTGGGTTGAGAGTCAGAACAGAGAGAACTGGAGTTGATGTCATCATCAGTGAGATCAAGAGAGGTCCAGGGACGGCTGGACTGCTGAGGAACAGATGCTCTGGTCTTGTTCCCCCTATCCTGTGACTCTTGGCCCCCCAGGGAAACTTTGCTGGAAGAACACACAACTGTCCTCTCTTTCTGCTGTCCTACAAGGGTCCGTCGTTTGTGGACAACCTTCCTTGCTCCATCAGCCTGGCTTACTGTGCTGGTTGTGTCCACGTCTGACTCTGGTGACATGGAACCTTCAAGAGACTGACTTGGTGGATCACCTTGGTCTGATATGGTTGACTCTAAAAATGCTGCCACAGCCTCGGAGTCTTTCTGCAATGTAGCACTGTCGATGCCAGCCTCCTTCACCTGAGCTTTGCTACCTGTGAGCGCGTCGATTCGCGGTATGAGCTCAAGAGAAACACTGGAACTGGGTTTCTCCACAGTAAAACTCTCCTGCCTCAACAATGGTTTCCCATTGTTTTCTCTGGCCTTCTCCTCATCCTTCTTTCTCCTGTCAGCGTCCTCCACCCTCTTCTCCCCACTGGTCAACGGACGAGGGGGAAGTTTATTAATCACCCCTGTATGGCTGGTTCTCCCACCGCCGCTGTCCTGCGACCTGGCTGGTGAGGAACGATTGGAGCTGCCGCCCTGACTTCCCACATGTCCACTGCCGTGGCCTGAGCGGTGCTTCACCCGGGATACCTTCTCTTCCACGCTCTCTTTCTCTTGCAGCTCTGTGTCTTGTTTCTCCCCCAAATCAGACCGCAAGCCTGAGGCTGTAGTCCTCCTTCCCAGGACGAGCTCCTCACCAGCTACCTGGGGTAGGGTTCTCCTCTTACGCTCTGTGCAGCTGGAGGAGGCAAAGGAGGCTGAGTGGCTGGACTCACTTATTTCAGCTGGAAGATGAGAAAAGTTGTCCTGTGAGTAGGGGGGCAGGTATGTTTCTATAGACCATTCTGGCAGGAGATACACAGTACGAAAATGCAGATTCAATGGTTTTAAAAACTCATTTGTGGCACAGACCAACAAAACCACTGGAAAAGTTCTTGTGCTTTATTATGATGGGAGAACATGCAGTTTTCTTTTAATTGATATCATGTATGCTGAATATACACTCAACAAAAATATAAACACAACACTTTTGGTTTGGTCCCATTTTGTATGAGATGAACTCAAAGATCTAAAACGTTTTCCACATACACAATATCACCATTTCCCTCAAATATTGTTCACAAACCAGTCTAAATCTGTGATAGTGAGCACTTCTCCTTTGCTGAGATAATCCATCCCACCTCACAGGTGTGCCGTATCAAGATGCTGATTAGACACCATGATTAGTGCACAGGTGTGCCTTAGACTGCCCACAATAAAAGGCCACTCTGAAAGGTGCAGTTTTGTTTTATTGGGGGGGGATACCAGTCAGTATCTGGTGTGACCACCATTTGCTCATGCAGTGCAACACATCTCCTTCACATAGAGTTGATCAGGTTGTCAATTGTGGCCTGTGGAATGTTGGTCCACTCCTCTTCAATGGCTGTGCGAAGTTGCTGGATATTGGCAGGAACTGGTACACGCCGGTCCAGAGCATCCCAAACATGCTAAATGGGTGACATGTCCGGTGAGTATGCCGGCCATGCAAGAACTGGGACATTTTCAGCTTCCAAGAATTGTGTACAGATCCTTGCAACATGGGGCCGTGCATTATCCTGCTGCAACATGAGGTGATGTTCTTGGATGTATGGCACAATAATGGGCCTCAGGATCTCGTCACGGTATCTCTGTGCATTCAAAATGCCATCAATAAAATGCACCTGTGTTCTTCGTCCATAACAGACGCCTGCCCATACCATAACCCCACCGCCACCATGGGCCACTCGATCCACAACATTGACATCAGAAAACCGCTCACCCACACGACACCACACACGCTGTCTGCCATCTGCCCTGAACAGTGTGAACCGGGATTCATCCGTGAAGAGAACACCTCTCCAATGTGCCAAACGCCAGCGAATGTGAGCATTTGCCCACTCAAGTCGGTTACGACGACGAACTGGAGTCAGGTCGAGACCCCGATGAGGATGACGAGCATGCAGATGAGCTTCCCTGAGACGGTTTCTGACAGTTTGTGCAGAAATTCTTTGGTTATGCAAACCGATTGTTTCAGCAGCTGTCCGAGTGGCTGGTCTCAGATGATCTTGGAGGTGAACATGCTGGATGTGGAGGTCCTGGGCTGGTGTGGTTACACGTGGTCTGCGGTTGTGAGGTTGGTTGGATGTACTGCCAAATTCTCTGAAACACCTTTGGAGACGGCTTATGGTAGAGAAATGAACATTCAATACACGAGCAACAGCTCTGGTTGACATTCCTGCTGTCAGCATGCCAATTGCACGCTCCCTCAAATCTTGCGACATCTGTGGCATTGTGCTGTGTGATAAAACTGCACCTTTCAGAGTGGCCTTTTATTGTGGGCAGTCTAAGGTACACCTGTGCACTAATCATGGTGTCTAATCAGCATCTTGGTATGGCACACCTGTGAGGTGGGATGGATTATCTCAGCAAAGGAGAAGTGCTCACTATCACAGATTTAGACTGGTTTGTGAACAATATTTGAGGGAAATGGTGATATTGTGTATGTGGAAAAAGTTTTAGATCTTTGAGTTCATCTCATACAAAATGGGAGCAAAACCAAAAGTGTTGTGTTTATATTTTTGTTGAGTGTATATTGTGCTAACTTTGCATTTAAGTGTGACCACTTAAAGCTGAGGGTTTTTTATGAGAAAAGACAAAAGACACAGAATAAGATAAGAGATGGCCACGCACCCCCATTTGTCTTGGCCAACCTTGGCTTAGATCACTCAGGCAGCAGTACTGGAGATGTGTGTGTGTGTGTGTGGGAGGCGGGGGGGGGGGGTTATGACTGTGAGGTTCTTGCTTAGATGACCCCCCCACCCCATGTGTTAAGCCCCTTTCACACCGGGCCCACTTCCAGTTGCGTCTTGCGGCGTCATGACAATGCCACGTGGAAGCAACCCAGTGCCGACACGATGTAGCTCAATGCCACAACAGCGCAAGGGACACAAAGGACGAAGTGAATCGGATGCCAAAAATTTAATTAAATTGTTTGCGTCCTGTGCTCGATGCAGAAATTAAGTGGTTTCAGCGCAAGTCAGAGCAAAGTGACGGTACTCAACATGACTGGAAGCCACACCCTCACAATACAATGTTATCCAACTCCAATTTATGATTCCTGCCATGTTCCATTGTTCCCGAAGTATAAATCACACAGGATTGTTTTTATACCGTGTACACAATGCAGTAAAACTACACGCTCAAAAAAGAGCACAGAAAATAAATGCTGCTGAATGCAGCTGCAGCGCCTCCCTCTTCTCTCACAAATGTGTTTCAATAAAGTCCATAAAAGTCCTGCTCACAGACTGATTGTTAGAGACTGGACATGTCCACATCCAGTAAAAAGTCCGGACATCTCCAGTCCACTCATGGACGATTTGTTCGTGCGCGCACATGTGAACACTTAAAAGAAAAAAAACTGTCTGGCTGCTGCAGTTTCTCACTTCACTTCACATCATTGTGTTAAATAAAGGACAAAAAAGGACGTAAGTCCTGCTCACAGACTGATTGCCAGACAGGACACGTCCACATCAAGTATAACTCCAGACATCTCCACATTTACTTATGGATGGTTCGTTTGTGCGTGCGCATCTCGCAGTCAAAGGAGAAAAGATAAACTATAACAGAAATCAGAGCGCAGACCTGCAGCTCAGCCCAAGAACAAATATAAAGTAGAAGAGAAATCAGAGTGCACAGTCTGTCTGCAGCCAAACTGTGCACTCTGATTTCTCTGTGCAGAGAACCTGCAGGCTGTGTTCTCACCTCCTCTTTGCCCCCTACTGCGTGCACCTGATGCAGACATTCCTGCGTCGTCATGGCAAAACAGGAAGCAACTTGAAGCAGCCTCGGTGTGAAAGGGGCTTTACAGGGTGTATATATTCTGAGGTTTTGCTAATGTGCTTCAGTGATCACGCTCCCACAGGAATAAAGACTTCAAATATAAGCAAGTTGTCCGTCTTCCGCTTCCTCCACCGCGGTGGTTATTATTATTATTATTATTATATTATTATTATTATTCTGACAAAAACTTTGAATCCATTTTTTTAAAGTCTTGATTTTGTCTGCAATCTGTGCACATGTTTACACAGTGTCGCCTAGAGACAGTCTGGAGAGCAGTAGGAGGATCTGTGTGATATGTTGAGAAAACCATTTGTCAGTTAGCAGTGGTGGAAAATTTGAATTGGCAGATCGACCAAACGTTTTCTGAGATAAATGGACTGCATTCATAACGCACTTTTCCAAAGCACTTATAATAATGCCTCACATTCACCCCAATGTGAGGTTGCTGCCATACAAGGCAGCTCACTACCCAGTAATAGGGGATTAAAGACCTTGCCCAAGGGCCCTTAGTGATTTTCCAGTCAGGCTGGGATTTGAACCGAGGATCTTCTGGTCTCAAGCCCAACGCCTTAACCACTAGACCATCACCTCTGAAATGATTGAATGAGTCACATTTCAGTCATTCAATCAGATTATTAGCATGAGTAAGTAAAATGTATTTACTGAGTACATTTAAACACAGCTCACACTGACCAAAGTGCTGCACACACACACACACACACACACACACACACACACACACACACACACACACACACACACACACACACACACACACACACACACACACACACACACCCCATATCAAGAAAGAACAAACAACAATAAAAAGTACACTTAGAAATGAACAGTTTAAACTCAGATGACATCAAGAGACAACAATTAATTACAGACATAACAAGGTAAGACAATTAAAATGTGGGGAAGGTCAGAGTCAAAACATGTGTTCTGAGCCTGGATTTAAAAACTGTGATTGGGGGGGAGCAACAAAGCTACTTTACTGGGCCCCAGTAGGAACCCGACCCTTATTTTGTGCACCGCTGATTCCTACTGTCTGCTGATGTTTGTGTCTCTGTGACGATGGAGTTCTTTAAGTTTTAATGTGTTTAACGTGTTTGTGTTGAAGCTGTTACCTCTGTTCTCTGTGACAAAGACGTGGTTGTCGCCCCCCGACCCCTCAGGGTCGGTTCGGATGTGACTGGCGGCGAGAGTGGCCCACTGCGACACCCAGCGAGGACCGCCCACCACCAGCTCCTCGGTCAGGACCTGGACAATGACGTCACAAAGAAATTAATCAATCACCCCCCCCCAAAAAAAAACAAAAAAAAAAAACAACAACTTAACACATAAGAACAATTTAAAGCTGAAAATAGTTTGTATGAATTGAATGCTTGATTGTCACCAAACTTGGTTTGTGCGTTTGGGGTGGTGACCCCAAGAAGCTTACTGATCAAAAGGTCAAAGGTCAAAATCATTGAAATGTAATTTGTAAGGGTTAGCGTTGCCGACTATGTGCCTGTTTTTGTTTTTTTTTTTCCCCCATGGCTGTAGAGAGCGTTTGCACCTCTGTGTCCAAGCGTCCGGACTTCCCTCTGTCTCCAGGACCGGACCTCCGGGAGGTGAGCCTCGCTTGTTGCTCAGAACGCTCCAACCTGGATATACACACGGACTCCTGCTCGTCCACACCAAACACCTGAACCACAAATGTGCACAAATATACATGCACATTTAAAAATGCTTTAAATTATTATTTAAAAACTAAATCCGAACCCGATTCTTCCACACCTTGTCAATCATTTTCCTTGCCTCCTCCTCTTTGTGATCTCCGTTCTCTAACTCGATGGTGTAGGTCCCTCTGTCACTGTAGTCATCACCACGGTGACAGCAGTCCTCACGTGCGCTGTGCTGATGTGGCGCTGATCCACATCGCCTATCTCTAAAAACGCTTCCTGCTTTAGAGGTCTTGCGGTGGCGTGCAGGACTGTCCTCCTCGGCAAAGAGCCCCTCTGGCACGTTGGCGCGGCCTTCTCTGATCTTCATCCCTGCACTGCCCCACAAACCCCACGAGCGTTCCTCCAGCGCTGCGACCCGGCGCTGTTCTCCGACCACATTCTCAGAGTCGCTCTGAGTGCCGTCTTCATGTTTACTGCCTGGAGTGGGAGGGGCAAAGAGGGAGACGAGCGGCATTAAATAAAAGGCTGCAATCCATCCGGACGCACACTGACGCTGACACACCTTTAAGACTCCGCAGGTGGACGGGCACGTCGCTCTTCGCGCTTTCTCCGTCCTCCTCTGCAGCCATCTCTTTCAGAGCCAGAGGCAGCTCATTCTGCGCCAGCCAATCAGCAACTTTGACCTCTGCTGCTATCATGGCAGTTTGAAGTGGACTCAGCTCGTCTCCAACACCTTTTCTAGGATGTGGCCTGGTCTCTGGAGCTGCCTTCGTCACTCGGTCTTTGACCGTCACTTTACCTGATGCGCCGTGGTTAAACTCAATGGTGAAGGAGGCGTGGCCGTGCACGGGCTCAGTGCCAGCTTCTGGTTCTCGTGGGGCAGTGTCTCCGCCCACTTTCCCTCCTTTGTTTGGAATCTCAAAGTAGCTCGGCTCGTGATTGGACGCTGGCTGCATGGCAGATTTTGGAACCTCTGCACTTTTCTTGTCTTTGCTCTCTGTCGATGTGAGAATAAAAAATGTTTAATAATCGGAGAAAAGTAAAGCAGGTATTAAAATGTATTGATCATAAGTGACAAATGGAAACGTTGACAAAAGTCAAACGCTGCAGTGGAGTTTATCTGGAACAGCTTGATTCCAGGCTCTACACCAGTTCACACAGTTTAACCCCGCATTGGTTATGTTCCATATTAGTGCAGATTTAGGACCGCTCATCAAACATATAACTCCACCCAACAAGGTTATAACCCCGCCCATCAAGTGTATAGCCCTGCCCAATTTGATAAGCTGCAGAAATTGATGGTCTCTAATGAATTTATTAATCTGGTTATGTCGGCTGGTTTCACAAAACTTTGTTGTTTAAATGGGAAATAAAATATGCCACAATAAATTTGCAACAATTGATTTCACTTTGCTTTTCCTCTTTCAACTGAATAAAGTAAATAGAACATTTCATTACTTAGAGTGTAATGTGACTGTAATATTAATACAAGGACTAAATAGTTTGGCCATAAACTGTATGATGTCATATTCATGTCATGACAACATAAACACAATACTACAGTACGTTAAATACTGAAAGCAAAGAAGGAATATTGTTGAAAATAATGAGAAAATAAATATTTTTTTAGGTTTGTGTTTTTCACTGAAAGCAGTTGTTTTCATCAAATACAATAATTTCTTAAACGTCTCTAAAGATAAATCTGAGTGAGTTCACCAGATGATCACAGTGTTGGTTTTACGTCATTTTAAAAATCAGTTCAGATGCAAACACCTGTTTCCGTTTTTTCCCACTTTCGGTCAGCGTTCCTTCCGGCGTGCAGGTCCTCGCTGTCCCCGTCTCCCCACCAAGCGGGTTGGCCGTACAGCGGCGTCCCTCTGTGCAGGACCGCTACGTCCCCTGACAACAAACAAACAAAATACCCTCAGTACGAATCGTGGGAATGATTCACAACCAAGTCTGTGGGCGAGGCTTATTAAGATGTGATTTGGAGTTGAGGTCGTAGCGTCGTGCAGCAGGTGGAAGCGTGAAAGATTCATTCATATCATCGTATTCCATGATGTTCTGCAAACAGGATTCCTGCTAAACAGATTTGAGTTCCAAGTATATAAATGCAGTCCAATTAAATGACTTGGAAGGGAAATCACAAAACTTTAAAGAGTTCTGGATTACAGGGCGGTAAGATTATTTTTATTTCTATTCAAGAGGGAAGATGACCTTTGACCTCTGTCTGTTCACGGATTTCACCTGGATCTTGGGTATCATGATTTCTGGTAAAAGCAGCGTGGACGGTCTCACCTGTCAGCTTATCGTCTGTCCTGCTGATGTCGGGGGGTCTGGCTCCGCCCCCTTCAGCCACCACTGCAGCCTCAGAGGTTTTCACCTCCAGTCGGGATGGCGCCGCCTCTACAGGCTTCTTCTGGCCCAGGCGGAGCTGGCTGCTTAACTTCTCATGCTGACAGAAAAGACGAGCAGCAATGAAGCACAAAAACACATTCATCAGCTCCTGACAGCAGAACGCTCTGAAATCTCTGTTTATGTCTGTTCATGTGTTGAGGAAAAAATCGGCACAGAGGAAAGACACTGTGTTGAGGTCCAAGCAGTGAGCCTTCTTCTGTTCCACTCGATCAAACACACAAATCTCTCCAGTCACAGCCATGAAAGCTTGTAACTGCTTCACAACTGTCTTGGTGGCTTCCCTCATTCTTATTCAGGCCCACTCACCCACTTGGTGGCTTCCCTCACTTTTATTCAGGCCCCCTCACCCACTTGGTAGCTTTCTTCACTCTTATTCAGGCCCACTCACACACTGGGTGGCTTCCCTCACTCTTATTCAGCCCCCTCACCCACTTGGTGGCTTCCCTCACTCTTACCCAGACCCACTCACCCACTGGGTGGCTTCCCTCACTGTTATCCAGGCGCACTCACCCACTTGGTGGCTTCCCTCTCTCTTATTCAGGCCCCCTCACCCACTTGGTGACTTCCCTCACTGTTATCCAGGCACACTCACCCCCTTTGTGGCTTCTCTCATGCTTATCCAGGTGCACTCAATCACATTTTGAGGACTTACTGACACATTGTTTAATCATTGATTTAACTGTACTCCACAAGATATGCAACACCTGAAATAAAATTCAGACCTTTTGACTTTTCAATGAAATAATGAGGAAATAACACACGCCGCACCTCTGTAGACAGTGTCCCTTTACTTTTGGTCCCTTAAAAAAAACAAAGCTCGTACAGAAAAAGTGGGGGAACTCTGACACCGATCATTTCATTCTGATGTAAACACCCTCAAATTAAAGCTGACAGTCTGTAGTTCCACATACTCATGAAGCATTTTAAACTCTAATGTGCTGTAACTGTGAGATGAACCAAATAAAAACAGCGTGTTGCCTCACCTTCAGAGCTTCTTCAGGAATGTGGAGCTCTGCTTGGACCACCGTGAACAGGTTGGTATGTGAGGAAGGTTAAGAGAAAAGATCCAGAGGACTTGGATGGTCTGTCGTCCACTAACAGTGTCTCAGCGCCGCCCACTCACAGTGTCACAACCTCACCCACTCACAACGTCACAACCTCACCCACTCACAATGACATAACCTCACCCACTCAAAGCGTCACGTCACCCACTCACAATGACATAACATCACCCACTCACAGCGTCACAACGTCACCCACTCACAACGTCACAACGTCACCCACTCACAACGTCACAACCTCACCCACTCACAACGACATAACCTCACCCACTCACAATGTCAAAGTCACCCACTCACAGCATCACAACCTCACCCACTCACAACGTCACAATGTCACCCACTCACAGCATCACAACCTCACCCACTCACAACGTCACAATGTCACCCACTCACAATGACATAACATCACCCACTCACAGCGGCACAACCTCACCCACTCACAATGACAAAACATCACCCACTCACAGCATCACAACTTCACCCACTCACAGCATCACAACCTCACCCACTCACAATGACATAACCTCACCCACTCACAGCATCACAACCTCACCCACTCACAATGACATAACCTCACCCACTCACAGCATCACAACCTCACCCACTCACAGCGACACAACGTCACCCACTCACAGCGACACAACGTCACCCACTCACAGCGTCACAACGTCACCCACTCACAGCGACATTACGTCACCCACTAACAGCGTCACATCACCCACTCACAGCATCACAACCTCACCCACTCACAATGTCATAACGTCACCCACTCACAGCATCACAACCTCACCCATTCACAACGACATAACGTCACCCACTCACAGCATCACAATGTCACCCACTCACAGCATTACAACCTCACCCACTCACAATGTCACAATGTTACCCACTCTCAGCATCACAATAATGCCCACTAATAGCGTCACAATACTGCCCACTAACAGCGTCACACCACCGCCCACTCACAGAGTCACAACGTTGCCCAATCACAGCATCACATCGCCCACTCACAGCGTCACAATGTTACCCACTAACAGTGTCATGCCACCGCCCACTAACAGCGTCACAATGCCGCCTACTAACAGTATCTTGGCGCCGCCCATTCACAGGGTCACAACATCCCCCCACTCACAGCGTCACAACTTTACCCACTAACAGCATCACAACATCACCCACTCACAGCGTCACAATGTTACCCACTCACAGCGTCACAGCATCACCCACTCACAGCGTCACAACGTCACCCACTCACAGCGACATAACATCACCCACTAACAGCGTCACGTCACCCACTCACAGCATCACAACCTCACCCACTCACAATGTCATAACGTCACCCATTCACGTCACAATGTTACCCACTCACAGCGTCACAACCTCACCCACTCACAACGACATAACGTCAACCACTCACAGCATCACAACCTCACCCACTCACAATGTCATAACGTCACCCATTCACGTCACAACGTTACCCACTCACAGCGTCACAACCTCACCCACTCACAACGACATAACATCACCCACTCACAGCATCACAATGTCACCCACTCACAGCATTACAACCTCACCCACTCACAATGTCACAATGTTACCCACTCTCAGCATCACAATAATGCCCACTAATAGCGTCACAATACGGCCCACTAACAGCGTCACACCACCGCCCACTCACAGCGTCACAACGTTGCCCAATCACAGGGTCACAACATCCCCCCACTCACAGCATCACAACTTTGCCCACTAACAGCATCACAACATCGCCCACTCACAGCGTCACAATGTTACCCACTAACAGTGTCATGCCACCGCCCACTAACAGCGTCACAATGCCGCCTACTAACAGTATCTTGGCGCCGCCCATTCACAGGGTCACAACATCCCCCCACTCACAGCGTCACAACTTTACCCACTAACAGCATCACAACATCACCCACTCACAGCGTCACAATGTTACCCACTCACAGCGTCACAGCATCACCCACTTACAGCGTCACAGCATCACCCACTTACAGCGTCACCCACTCACAGCGTCACAACGTCACCCACTCACAGCGTCACAACATCACCCACTCACAGCGTCACAACGCCACTCACTAACAGTATCTTGGCGCCGCCTACTAAAAAGTGTCTCTGCAACGCCCACTCACAGCGTCACAACGTCACCCACTCACAGCGTCACAACATCACCCACTCACAGCGTCACAACGCCACTCACTAACAGTATCTTGGCGCCGCCTACTAAAAAGTGTCTCTGCAATGCCCACTCACAGCGTCACAACATCACCCACTCACAGCGTCACAACGCCACTCACTAACAGTATCTTGGCGCCGCCTACTAAAAAGTGTCTCTGCAACGCCCACTCACAGCGTCACAACGTCACCCACTCACAGCGTCACAACATCACCCACTCACAGCGTCACAACGCCACTCACTCACAGCGTCACGTTACCCACTCACAGTGTCACCATGTCAGCCACTCACAGCGTCACAACGTTACCCACTCACAGTGTCACCATGTCAGCCACTCACAGCGTCACAACGTTACCCACTCACAGTGTCACAATGTCACCCACTCACAGTGTCACAATGTCAGCCACTCACAGCGTCACAATGTCAGCCACTCACAGCATCACAATGTTACGTTACTCACTCACACCGTCACAACATCACCCCCTCACAGCGTCATAACGCCGCCCACTCACAATGTCACAACGCCGCCCACTAACAGCATCATAACATCACCCCCTCACAGGGTCATAACGTTGCCCACTAACAGTGTCACAGTGCCGCCCACTCACAATGTCACAGCTCCGCCCACTAACATTGTCACAGCTCCGTCCACACACTTGGCTCGCGGGTCTGACGGTGCGTTTCAAACATGTTCAATAGGATATCATATCCAAACCTGAGTTTATCTTCAGATTTCAGTGTGACATAAATCTGCTCCTGTATTCTGATGTCGTTCACAAATGTCTGCAAACAGAAGCAGAAAATACAGATAAGAGCATCAATCTGACGTCCTTCACTGTAAACAGATGCCTGAGGATGCCGAACACCAGGGGGCCCTGTGACATAACTTTAAAATAAAAAAGCTTTTATAAAGGCAGAGGTGTACCCTCTTGTGGTGACACATCATATCGCTTCTTTTCCTTTCTGTAGTGGAATATGTCACAAACCTTTTTAGTCATCCAGATAGTTTTGTGAAACTGTAACTCACTCCGTTCAGGCTGCCCAGGTCCTTGACTTTATGTTCGTCCGTGTCGGCTTCATAGTTGATGACGGCGTGCTGTTTGTCCACACTGCGGGACTAAATCACACCAAATCCAGACAATCAGTGTCATCCAGGCTAATCTCATCATTCAGATTATAATCCTTCTGATGGCACACCTGCAGCATGAGCTCGCAGTCATCTCGGCCCACGAAGATCATCTCTCTGGGGAGGCGATGGCGCGTCCCCCCGCCGCTCACCAGGAACCAGGACGTCAGACTCATCTCGGCCTTGACGGATCACCTGCGAGTGCTGATGTATCCGGGTGGAAACAGGAATCATATTTCCGTCAGTAAAAGATAAAGTATGAGGACTCACACGATTACTGCAGAGAAACAACTTCAAAGCCCCCGTCAGCTAATTTGAGCATCACCTGAAGACAAAGAAACACTTGTTTCTGGACGGCTGCAAACGATATTAGAAAATAAGTGAACTCACAGATTTCCAGACATCCTGAGTCCCAAACTGAATTGCTCCTCTGAGCCGAAACGTCGCCAAATCCAGATACACTGAAAACAAGAAAAAAGGGCTAAATTAACATTTTGAAATTAAGAGAAAATAGTCAGACATAAGATAACAGACAAATAATGTTTATGAGTGCAGCGGGATGTTTGCATGAGCTGAAAGAGACAAACTTTGATCTATTTATTTGTATATTCATAACAAATGGAAAACATTCATTTTTTTGTTTTATATGACACCTAAATGTATCCACTTAATTTGATATTTTACTTAAAATTGAATGTTTCTTCTCAGGACAGGAGGACCACAGCAGCGTGGCACAGATGGCGATGTGTGTGCCCAGCAGCTGACTCTGCCCCACAGGTGACCTGATGACCACCACTGAGGATCAGCGTTCAGCAGTCCGTCTGATTTAATCAATCCAGCAACATAAATTTCGATAGGTCCTGTGCACCCGCAACATTTCTTGTATATTTGTTTTGTGAATTGTTTTGTAATTTGTGTCTGTATCATGGCTCAAGCAGAGGGTCACCCCTTTGAGTCTGGTCTGCTTGAGGTTTCTTCCTCAGAGAGAGTTCTTCCTTGCCACTGTTGCTCTTGGGGTTAGTAAGATTATACCTTTCTTGGGTGAAGTGCCTTGAGGCAACTTTGTTGTGATTTGGTGCTATATAAATGAAAATAAATTTAAATTGAAATTAGAAAGTTGTCCATGTCCTCATGTGACTGCGCTTCTACGGCCACTGAAGACATCCCGGTGTACACGACCACTTACGGAGAACTGGATTTAGCTACCTCTTGTCATGGACGCATTTTTATTTTCTTCAAAAATGTAGCGCAGTTGTTCAAAAGAAAGAGAAAAAAAAAAGAAAGAATGCACAGTAAATAGACCCAAAATACACAGTACATGATATCATTCATGCAATGGAATAAATAATGACTGTCACATGACATACAATCCTCCAATCAAATTACAAGGATCTATGTAGGCATCATAAAATGCAGCATGACATTATGTCCATAGATGCTGCTCGCGCTGTAAAACACATCAGGCACATTTAGTCCAATCAGCTCCTCTTATTCAGTTTCCTCAATGCAAACAGATCTGTTTCACTGGCGACGGGACAAAAACCGCCGTCTTCATCATGGAACCGACCGCCGTTACTGCAGCAGCAGAAGAAGTGAGATTGTGACATAAATCAGATGGGAAATTTATTAGTAAGTAAAGTAAGACCCTTTGGCTGCGCCCTTGTTTTTTCCTCTTGGGGGTCTCCACAGCAAATCCAAGGTAGAACTGCATGTTGATTTTACACTGGATGCCCTTCCTGACGCAACTCCACATTACATGGAGATGGGGTGGGGTTTGAACCTGGAACCTTTCACACTGAAACCAAGTGCACAAAACACTTGGCCACCACCCCTGCTCACATGTTGATTTTAAAAGAAGAAGAGGAAAAAAGGGACTCTACTACTTTATTCTGTGGAGGTTGCACATGGAACCTGCACTTCAACTCCAGACCAGTCAGTGGCGCTGTAATGTCCTCTGACACTCAACAGAAAAAGAACATCGACTTTTTCCACTCACTCTTTAGTTTTTCCATCAATCTCCTACAGAAAATATGTAAAATAATTACAAACTGACAAAAAAAAACCTCCCCCAAAACAACAATAACAAAACCACACTGTTTTTCTTACATTTAGCTTCTTGTCCACTTCCTCGTTTTTGTTAATTTGAATGCGTTCCGCCCAGAATGGGAAGACGGACCAAATGGGAAGCTTTTGCACTTCCAAAACTGGCTCCAACTTCCAGAAGAACGCTGCACTCTTCTTGATTTGGAAGAAGGCTGTAAGATGATGTTTAATCTGTCGATCACTTTCTCTTAAACGGTTTACAATTCAGGATTAATTTCCATGAAATGCAGTTGTTTCCTGTCTGGTGACATTTGTTCGAAAAAGTAGTCATACCGTCTTGGGTGGGAGGAGAACTGCAGCAATGTGACACCTGAATGGTCTGAGCGTACAGCACTTTGGCCGACTGCTGTCGTTTTAAAAGTACTTTAGAAATAAAGGTTGGGTTGAGTGTGTAGGCGTGTCTCTGTGAGGTCATAATGCCTCAGTGGGCGTGTTTTACTGTGCAAGCAAGAGTTCAGACGTCTCTGACATATGTCACAAAAGTCTAAAATAAACCATTTCAAGGCTAAGTTAGCTGTGAAGGCCCGCCCAAATTTAACAGTAAAATGAAGAAAACAAAGTCCCCTTTAATTCAGAATGACAGCTGGAATTGTTATTTGACTTTGGAATAAATAAAATTTATTTTTTTTACACTGAGTTTCGATTTGATTTGCATGATTTGATTTTGGATGACAAAATAAAGGCAGGCAATTTCTCTAAGATATCGCTTTATAAAATATAATTTATCAGTAAAAACTAAAATTAAAAAAGACATTTAGTATCATTCAATATGACAACTACAGGTTCTAACTGTTTATATGAACATGAAAATGACTAACTTACATAGATATCAAGAAGAAAAATCATCAAATCTGAAGGTGTTTTCGAAAAACAAACATTTAAACACGTAAACGGACGAAAACGTGACGTTTTAAGAAAACGTGCACGCGCACCGCGAGCTGACATCCTGCTGACTCACGCACGAGGAGGCCAGTAACCGGCTTCCAATCCGGATTCTGTCCCTGATGCCGCCCTGTGCCTGGAACGGATTTACCGTTGGTTCGGACGGGCGGTGAAACGAACCAGGCTCGTGTCCGACACCCGATCACAAGGTTCTGTGCTCGCGCACAGACCCAAATCAGACCAGTTAGGCCCAAATCTTCTCATGACATCATCCAATTTACACGTCACGGGAGGATTAAAAATAATAATGAATAAGTAATCCCTGCAGGACATCGATCCGATCACATTCTGATCAGATCTTTAATCCAAACCTGGGCTCGCTGAGACGCCGTTTGGAACAGTCACGTGTTAAAACCGACCGTTGGGGACGTTGCTAACGTCAGGCAGACCATACGTTACACACACGAGCCGGTCCGGCAGGCGCACGCGGACAGGTGACAGGTGTCACTCACCAAATGATCGGAGGGATGATCAGCATCCGACCGGAGGAAGATTTACAAGCACAGCCGCTGCTGCCGCCCAGCCCCGCCGAGAGAGCAGTACCCGTAGGCAGCCTCACGGTGGCGCTCGCGGTCCGCGGCGGAAGAGTGTGCACATCCATCCATCGACTTTATAAATAACAGATGAGGTTTGTTGCTATTCTTTAATTTTCATAATTTTATACATTATTTTTAAAATTAATTAATTCAATTAAAATATGACTTAAAACATTGTTGTATTTTTGCTGTTTTAATTCCAAACTCGACTCGTTGGATCCAGATCTGGACCTGGAGGCTCTCATGATCTGGAGTTCTGGACGAACTGTTCAGTTTATCATCTGAATAATATGGATATTCGTCCACTAGATGGCGCTATAGTATCAATGTTGGAGACATACGAAGCAGTGGCGGCTGGTGAAAAACAGTCTTGGTGGGGCTGCTGTGCCAATAGATTCCCTTGCCTTGTCCAGTACAGGCATTCAAGTGAACAGTCGGAAAATTACTACAATTCCACAATCATCATTTCATGTCCTTCTCAAAATCAGCAGTATTAGGCCCCATTTCTATTTTGGAAAGGAACAGTATCAAATACAACACTCAAGTTCTTGAACAAAGAACATTTCACCATTTGACACCAATTACACACATAGTACACCAAACTGTACTGAACTGACATTATCTACAGACAAACAGATCCTGGGGTTCACAATGACACCGACCTTAACAAAATAGAAAACATCACCAAATTTACACTCTTTCAAAATATGGAAAAATTCTTCAATTGACAAAAGAACATTATGTACATATTACAATGTTCACAGTGAGTGAGAGAGACAGAGAGAGAGAGAGAGAATGTTTGTGTGTGTGTGTGTGTGTGTGAGCGAGAGAGAGACAGAGAGCGAGAGAGAGAGAGACAGAGAGAGAGAGACAGAGAATGTTTGTGTGTGTGTGTGTGTGTGAGCGAGAGAGAGACAGAGAGCGAGAGAGAGAGAGAGAGACAGAGAGAGAGAGACAGAGAATGTTTGTGTG